>NC_090751.1:92902771-92912771 GCF_036898095.1 Palaemon carinicauda | reverse complement strand
ATTCAAAATTTCTCCTATCAGAGAGACTAAGAATCGTTTGGAGTTCTGATAGGAAAGCATTTAACTTACCTATTGATGAAGAAAAACAAATTGGAGTCGAACAACGAGTTGGGAGAATTTTGAAGACTATTTCAGATTTGGTCCTTCAATATTCTCTACTTCTGTGCAGTTTCCGCCTTATTTTGCACAATATTTATTTTTGGCTCTTCAACATTATGGGCTATACATACTCATTTCAAATCCGCACAATCGTAAACTGATCAACAATAACTAGTTCTCCTTTTCGGATACTTTATTTCTTCTCTCCCATTCTCCTTCCTGTCTCCCTCTTCTTCCTGGATTGTCTGTCCGAATCCTTTCAAATAAATCAGCTCTTCATGACTGCCTTCCTGATTCCACTTGTCGTTGATTCCTTTCTTCTTAAAAGAAGGAAGTCTTCAAAACAAGAATCTTGAAGACTTCTTCTTTCTCTCCATGAAGAAGAAGTCTTCAAAACAAGAATCTTGAAGATTTCTTCTTCCTCATGGAGAGAAAGAAGAAGTCTTCAAGATTCTTGTCTTGCTTTTCATGGCTGCCTTCCTGTTTCCACTTGTCGTTGATTCCTTTCTTCTTACAAGAAAGAAGTCTTCAAAACAAGAATCTTGAAGACTTCTTCCTCTCCATGAGGGAGAAGAAGTCTTCAAAACCAGAATCTTGAAGACTTCTTCTTCCTCATGGAGAGAAAGAAAAAGTCTTCAAGATTCCTCTTTTGCTTTTCATGACTGCCTTCTTGATTTCCCTTGTCGTTGATCCCTTTCTTTTTACAAGAAAGAAGTCTTCAAAACAAGAATTTTGAAGACTTCTTCTTTCTCACCATGAGGAAGGAGAAGTCTTCAAAACAAGAATCTTGAAGACTTCTTCTTCCTCATGGAGAAAAAGAAGTCTTCAAGATTCTTGTTTTGCTTCTCATGACTGCCTTCCTGATTCCACCCTTCATGTTTTTTTTAAAAATAAGCTAGATACAGGAACTCTCTATTGTTGACTGGGAGGGGCTCCCCCTTCCAGCTAGCCCGGAGGGCCTCCCCCTCCCGCTGGCAGGGCGGGGCTCCCCCCTTCCCGCTGGCAGGGCGGGGCTCCCCCCCTTCCCGCTGGCAAATCGCACTATAAAGATATAGCACAACAGATTATCGGTAACAACATCATACCAGCTCAGTTAGAAATGAAATTCGTAAAATTAACACTGAAATGGATAACACGGAGTCAAGCTACCAACTAATCATAAAGAGTTCATCTGTAACATAACTGGTATGGAATGAACATCTCGGCCCCGCAATCTTATTTGACTCTCAATATTCTCTCCCTCTCTCACTCCTCGCTCTCACCCCTTTGCGCTCTCACCACCCTCGGACTCTTTCACCCCTTCTCACTACTTCACCAACCTCTCTCTCTCTCTCTCTCTCTCTCTCTCTCTCTCTCTCTCTCTCTCTCTCTCTCTCTCTCTCTCATAATAAATGATAAAAGATAGCGTAGAGTTTATATCTCCCACTTACATAAAACTAAATTTTAGAATAAAAATCATCTTGAGAAACATTACAAACTCCATTCTCTCGTAACATGGTGTTCGTGAAGTGAATCTTTATCTCACTAAGGGTTGGAATTGAAAGACAAACAGGCAAGAATGGAAGTAATAATGTGGTTTCGGGAAGGGTTACAAGGTTTCGGTAGGTTTGGAAAAATGGATAAATTCCAGGAATATAGAAGGTAAGAAGAACTAATTGCGTGGGTTATGCCAAGTCTGTTTAATAAATAAAAAGAAATATTTTGCAATTCCAAATTATAAAAAGGGCTCAGTGCGTGGGCCAATATTCCCCTCGTCAGAACTCTCAAAATTTACATTTTGGTTCAATTATTATCAGTATTATTATTATTATTAATATTATTATTATTACCACCTCTGCCTAAGAGGTCATGTTTTCACCTCTGTCTATTTGTTTGTCACCAACCTAACTCAAAAAGTTACGGGTGAATTTTGACTAACGTACTACAAATATATTAAAAACGATGTATTCAGGCCGAATCTCTCTCTCTCTCTCTCTCTCTCTCTCTCTCTCTCTCTCTCTCTCTCTCTCTCTCTCTCTTTCTGAATGTCATTTAGGCCGGTATAACTCATGTATGGTGTTTTTTTATCATTACTTTATATCGAACCATATCTGAAAGTACCTTTTCTTTCATCGGTGACTTGAACAAGACTTATGTCGAAATAATCAAATGTAGCTGTTACCGCAAGGAATTGTTTAGCTGCGATACTAAAATAATTTCTACATGATTTTGCGAATTCATGATACACACATACACACACACACACACATACATATATATATATATATATATATATATATATATATATATGTGTGTGTGTGTATTCAATATTTACAGTGGATATTCGAAATGTCAAATGATAAAACAGAACGAAATATGGCAACTCAATTTGTAATATTTTAATGCTTTCACTAGCAAAAACACCTCTTTGCTGTCTTTGATTCGCTAAGGTTGGAGAAGGCTCCGCCCATTTCGTAGAAGTAGTAAGAAGAGCAACACCTTGTCTGTTTTGTCATGGGAACAATAGAGACATCTGACGGAAGATTTCCCCCGAGTGTCGGCGTTCCTTTGATTCTAACTGTACCTATAATATTTTACCAAATGCACACAATTCATGCAGATTCTAACTGTACAGTTTTAAAAGTACCGTCCATAGTCCAAAATGGGGCTTCTGATAATCTCTTCATATTTGCATCTGTAGTGAATATCAAAATTCGGCCCTCCTCTACCATAGAATCTCTATATAAAAATAAACCACCATTAAACGTACGTTTGAGTTCAGGAGGAATATCAATATCCACTAATGACGCAGGTTCAGTTGGATGACCACAGCGCCTGATCCGCTTTATTGTCTTTCTTAGGGCATTTTTCGAAGGCAGACATGGCATAATACTTGGATTTGCAGCGGTGGTGCTTGACTGAATAATTTGGATCGGCTTATCTCTTGTGGATTTTGCTTGTATTTTTATTTCATTTCTTATTTTTGCTACACTAGCAGTATTATTATTATTATTGTTATTATTATTATTATTATTATTATTAAATGCTAAGCTACAACCCTAGTTGGAAAAGCAGGATGCTATAAGCCCAAGGGCCCCAACAAGGAAAATAGCCCAGTGAGGAAAGGAAATAAAGAAAAATAAAATATTTTAAGTATAGTAACATTAAAATACTAGCACAAGGAGCATGACTGTGCTCTCCAAACTGTTAGTATATGTTCTTCGTTTTTTGGTAACTGCTCTTCCTTTGCAGTCATTAGATTTTCGAAATTCCCAGCATCAGTAGTATGATTCTTTCCGGTTTTTATCTTTAACCATCAGGTATCCACGTACGTTAATTTTATCTTTTCCTTTTATAGAAGGAATCTTTTCGCAAATTTCTTCCTTTTCTATGGGTGGTTTAGCACCGAGATAAAGTTCAACTATGAAAGGTCAACAGCCAACCGAAACACTAATTATCATAGGCTAGTTAGGTGTTTTAACGTAAAGAACAAACCAAACCACTCACATTTTTATCAAAGGCCTTTTTATCACTGGTTTACCGTTTAAATCTCAATCTCTCTCTCTCTCTCTCTCTCTCTCTCTCTCTCTCTCTCTCTCTCTCCTCTCTCTCTCTGTATGCATGTATGTACTTAGGACAGACAACACTTTAACATAAAGGTTATGAAGGTGAAAATTTGAACGAATTTTCACCACCATAACCTTTATATTAAAGTGTAGTTCATTAAGTCATTGTAGTCCTGAAGAAGGGTCGCGAAGTGATACGAAACACGTGTCGATACCAAACAATAAATGGAGAAAAGTAAATGTATTTCTGCTGTTATCCTGAAAACTATCTGCAGGACGATCTGTCCGAGGAGAAGCTGTCTTCGATTTTGAACGCCAACGAGACGTTGTATATTCATTATATATTTATTCATGTGCGTGTATATGTATATATATATATATATATATATATATATATATATATATATACATATATATATATATATATATATATATATATATACATATATATATATATATATATATATATATATATATATATATAACGTCTTTTTTCTAAAAGAGAAAGTATTCAATCAGATGGTCCTAACAGTATTAACTTAAGCATTAGAAACCTGGAGCCTTACTAAAGGCCTTACAACATAAGCTGATTATAACTTGAAAGAGCTATGGAAAGAATGATGATAATAATAACAATAAGAGACATAAATAGAGCAACATGGATACAAGAGCAAACTACAGTGGAAGATATTCTAACATGTAAGAAAAAGGAATGGACATGAATAGGGCATATAATGAGAATGTCTGACAATAGATGGACATTAAGAATTGTAGAATGTGTCCCTAGAGATTGTAAAAGAAGCAGGAGAAGGAAGAGAAGACGAACTTATAAAGTGGCATGTCTGGGGTCTTTGTTCGATAGTGGACCAGTCACGGCTGATGACACACAAATAAATAAATATATATATATATATATATATATATATATATATATATATACATATATATATATATATATATATATATATATATATGTATATATATATATATATATATATATATATATAAATAAATATATATACATACATATATGAATATATATATATATATATATATATATATATATATATATATATATATATATATATATAACCATTGGTAGAAACATAACATATACACATAGTAACATCCATCACCTTCGAAAAAAATCTAGAAAGTAAAATTCCATTGGAAAAATCATGTGAATATTACATCATTATTGATTATTTAAAATGAATTCTTCAGAAAAGTACTAGTGAAATGCGTTTTTCCGAGACGTATTTTGTGTTTCGAACGGCTCTGATATCGATTCGCACCGAAAATGGGTTGTTTTAAATCTCAAACCTGAAAAAATAAGTCGAAGCCTTTGGTTATTTCAATGAGGTTTGCTGAAAATGTCAATTACCCTTCGCCCGAGTTCGATCGCCGAGTGCGCTTCAGGCGTTACTTAATTATGAAATTGATAAATTATAGTATTAATTGTCTTTTCATCTTCCTATTCAGTCTCTTAACTTTTCCTTCAAATTGCAAATCCGAGCGTTGAACGACTTCAGAACGTTCAGACTCAAATCCATAAATCAAATCATGTAGTTTTTCATTATTATTACTATTGTTATTATTGTTATTATTATCATTATTATTATTATTATGATGATGATGATGATGATGATGAGGAGGAGGAGGAGGAGGAGGAGGAGGAGGAGGAGGAGGAGTTACTAGGGTTTACTGAAACGAAAGAAGAGCTTTTTCGGAAGAAAATCTTCACGGATCTCTGAATGGCTTCTGAAGAAATGGCCATAGACTTAGCATGGAGTTCTGAATGACCCTAGAACAGAATCTCTGAACGGCTTCGGAAGAAAACTTTCCCGGATTTCCAAATGCCTTCAGAAGAAACAGACGTAGACTTAGCATGGAGATTTGAATGACTTCAGAACAGATTCTTCCTGGAGCTTCCTGAACGCCACCTGAAGAAAATTTTCCGGGATCTTCAAAAGACTTCAGAAGACATAGCCGTAGACTTAGCATGGGATTCTGAATGACCCCAGAACAGAATCTTCCTAGAGCAGTTCTGAAGGGCTCCGCCCCGAGCTTCAAATGACTTCTGAAGACCTGATCTCTTTTTTTCAAACTAAGCATGCAACGCAGTGAACATTGTTAATGGCTGTTTTTGGAACAGGGAGCTGACTGTGAGAAATGTGTATTACAACTACAGGATCAACAAGAAGCTCTTCAGAACACCTTTATCTACAGCTGGTTTTGGTTTTTACTGCAGAAGTTGTCGAGCTTTGAAGAACATAATGTACGCGCCTTGAATGATCCTTTGCTTGGGCTTTCGCACCGATGTCCTATAATTGGAGACTATTGGAACTAAGGATATAAGGATGGAGACAGAATGGTTCAACTGAACGGTGAGTGACGTGTGGTTCTTCAACAGGATAGTCCCAAAATTCGACATTGAAGAAAGGTCATATCCAGATCGTATTGGTAAATATAGTGTGTTGCTCGTCGTTTACTTTAGCGTGATGACATAAGCGGAGAAAATTCATAGCATTCATGTCTTTACCCATCGCCCTGATGGACAAAGACATGAATGCCACCGATTTCTCTGAGGAATCTGACGAACTGAGGACACAGGGCACTGAAATCTCTCTTGAAATCTAGAAGGAAACTGATGACCTAGGACAGAATACGATGAAATCTTGAAGGAAATTGATGAACTAAGGAAACTGGAAGATGAAATATCAAAGGAAACCAAAAAACTAAAGAACTTGAAAAACTAGAACAGACAGAAGAGAACAGCAACGAAGACGTAAAAATAGCCTTTAATGCTAGAGATAAGTCACCTTGAAATAGAGGTAAAAAAAGCCCCTAATACAAGAAATAAGACACCTAAAAATAGAGGTGTAAAATACCCCTTGATGCTAGAAATAAGGCACCTCAAAATAAGAGGTTAAAAAACCTTAATGTTAGAAATAAGGCACATAAAATAGAGGTAAAAAAGTCCCTAATGCTATAAATAATATACCTAAAAATAGAGGTCAAAGAGCCTCTAATGCTAGAAGTAATGCACCTAAAAATCGAGGTCAAAAAGCCCCTAATGCTATAAATAAGGCACCAAAAAAAAAGAGAGGTCAAAGAGCCTTTAATGCTAGAAGTAATGCACCTAAAAATCGAGGTCAAAAAGCCCCTAATGCTATATATAAGGATCCTAAAAGAAGAGGTCAAAAAGCCCCTAATGCTATAAATAAGGCACCTAAAAATAGAGGTCAAAGAACCTCTAATGCTAGAAGTAATGCACCTAAAAATCGAGGTCAAAAAGCCCCTAATGCTATAAATAAGGCACCAAAAAAAGAGAGGTCAAAGAGCCTTTAATGCTAGAAGTAATGCACCTAAAAATCGAGGTCAAAAAGCCCCTAATGCTATATATAAGGCTCCTAAAAGAAGAGGTCAAAAAGCCCCTAATGTTATAAATAAGGTACCTAAAAATAGAGGTCAAAGAACCTCTAATGCTAGAAGCAATGCACCTAAAAATCGAAATCAAAAAGCCCCTAATGCTATAAGTAAGGCACCTAAAAATAGAGGTCAAAGAGCCTCTAATGCTAGAAGTAATGAACCTCAAATCGAGGTCAAAAAGCCCCGAATGCTATAAATAAGGCACCAAAAAAATAGAGGTCAAAGAGCCTCTAATGCTAGAAGTAATGCACCTAAAAATCGAGGTCAAAAAGCCCCTAATGCTATAAATAAGGCACCAAAAAAGAGAGGTCAAAGAGCATTTAATGCTAGAAGTAATGCACCTAAAAATCGAGGTCAAAAAGCCCCTAATGCTATATATAAGGATCCTAAAAGAAGAGGTCAAAAAGCCCCTAATGCTATAAATAAGGCACCTAAAAATAGAGGTCAAAGAACCTCTAATGCTAGAAGTAATGCACCTAAAAATCGAGGTCAAAAAGCATCTAATGCTATAAATAAGGCACCAAAAAATAGAGGTCAAAGAACCTCTAATGCTAGAAGTAATGCACCTAAAAATCGAGATCAAAAAGCCCCTAATGCTATAAGTAAGGCACCTAAAAATAGAGGTCAAAGAGCCTCTAATGCTAGAAGTAATGCACCTAAAAATCGAGGTCAAAAAGCCCCTAATGCTATAAATAAGGTACCAAAAAAGAGAGGTCAAAGAGCCTTTAATGCTAGAAGTAATGCACCTAAAAATCGAGGTCAAAAAGCCCCTAATGCTATATATAAGGATCCTAAAAGAAGAGGTCAAAAAGGCCCTAATGCTATAAATAAGGCACCTAAAAATAGAGGTCAAAGAGCCTCTAATGCTAGAAGTAATGCACCTAAAAATCGAGGTCAAAAAGCCCCTAATGCTATAAATAAGGCACCAAAAAAGAGAGGTCAAAGAGCCTTTAATGCTAGAAGTAATGCACCTAAAAATCGAGGTCAAAAAGCCCCTAATGCTATATATAAGGATCCTAAAAGAAGAGGTCAAAAAGCCCCTAATGCTATAAATAAGGCACCTAAAAATAGAGGTCAAAGAACCTCTAATGCTAGAAGTAATGCACCTAAAAATCGAGGTAAAAAAGCCTCTAATGCTATAAATAAGGCACCAAAAGAGAGAGGTCAATGAGCCTTTAATGCTAGAAGTAATGCACCTAAAAATCGAGGTCAAAAAGCCCCTAATGCTATATATAAGGCTCCTAAAAGAAGAGGTCAAAAAGCTCCTAATGCTATAAATAAGGCACCTAAAAATAGAGGTCAAAGAACCTCTAATGCTAGAAGTGATGCACCTAAAAATCGAGATAAAAAAGCCCCTAATGCTATAAGTAAGGCACCTAAAAATAGAGGTCAAAGAGCCTCTAATGCTAGAAGTAATGAACCTCAAATAGAGGTCAAAAAGCCCCGAATGCTATAAATAAGGCACAAAAAAAAGAGAGGTCAAAGAGCCTTTAATGCTAGAAGTAATGCGCCTAAAAAACGAGGTCAAAAAGCCCCTAATGCTATATATAAGGCTCCTAAAAGAAGAGGTCAAAGAGCCTCTAATGCTTGAGGTAATGCACCTCAAAATCGAGGTAAAAAATCCCCTAATGTTAGAGATAGGACACCTCAAATGGTGGTCAAAAAGCCCCTAATGCTAGAGATAAGACACCTCAAAATAGATGTAAAAAGTCAGCTAATGCTAGAGATAAGGTACCTCAAAATAGAGGTAAAAAAAACCGTAATACTAGAGATAAGGCGCCCCTAAATAGAGGTAAAAAAAGACTCTAATGCTAGAGATATGGCACCTTGAAATACAGGTCAAAAACTTCTAATGCTAGAGATAAGGCACCTCAAAATAGAGGTCAAAAAGTCCCTGGTGCTAGAAATAACACACCTAAAAATAGAGGTAAAAAAGCTCCTAATGCTAGAGATAAGGCACCTAAAAATAGAGGTAAAAAAGCTCCTAATGCTAGAGATAAGGCACCTAAAAATAGAGGTAAAAAGCTCCTAATGTTAGAGACAAGGAACTTCAAAATATAGGTCAAAATGCCCCTAATGCTAGAGATAAGGCTCCTCCAAATAATGTCAAAAAGCCCCTAATGCTAGAGGCTAGAGATAAGGCACCTCAAAATCAGAGGTCAAAAAGCCCCTAATACTAGAGATAAGGCACCTAAAAATAGAGGTCTTCTTCTTTGTCTGCATCTTTTCCCACTTTTATGTGGGGTCGATGTTTCTGGCCAGCAATCTCCATCTACCTCTGTCCCACACTTCGTCACCGGTTAATCCCTTTGATGGAAGGTCATAAAGCCCCTAAATCTAAAGTTAAGGCACCTAAAACAGAGGTAAAAAAGATCCTAATGCTAAAGATAAGGTACCTAAAAATATAGAGGTCATAAAGCTAAAGTTAAAAACCCTAAAATAGAGGTAAAAAAAAGGCCCTAATGCTAGAGATAAGGCACCTCAAAATAGAGGTCAAAGAACCTCAAATGCTAGAAGTAAGACACCTCAAAATAAGAAGTCAAAAAGCCCCTGATGCTAGAGGTAAGGAACCTCAAAATGTGGGCCAAAGAGGTGTTACAATTAAATACAGCATATACTTCAGGTATTTTTTTATGAATGAAATGACCCTGCTTCAGCCAGGTGAAACTTCTTGACTTCAAAACAGATCTGGCGTCGCTTTGAGAGTTCTCAAACTTTAATTCGTATTGTTCATAAATAGCTTTTAAGTCCTTTTTGCGATATGCGTCACTTACTGTTATCATTAATAACAATTTATGCCGTTTTGGGTAATTCATCTAATTACCATTACTGTTATTATCAATATAATCTCAATCAGCTAATGCAGTTTATATAGGTATCATTACTATTATTAAGAACCAGCACACGATATACGTCACTTACTG
>NC_090751.1:92886511-92897271 GCF_036898095.1 Palaemon carinicauda | reverse complement strand
CCCACAATGATTTTAGAGTCTACAGTTGGGATTTTGGACTCCTTGGTAGTCTACTGTTAGGATTATTTCTTTTCAGAGGCTTAGATTAGAGTACACGTCTAGCGAGAATCATTTATCATAAAATAATTTTTATTGGATATATATTCCCAAGGTTGAATTAGATAGATATTTAATTCAGCTTATGGTAACTATTTACATATACTGAAGTACGGATGTGTGTGTGTGTGGGTTTGTACGTTATGGTCATGGTCAGTCCCATCTTTTAATTTACTGAACTGTATTTTCAAATAAATCTATGATTAACAAAAATTTATATATGGGTTACTTGAAGAATATATCCACTAATTTGAATAAGTTGCTTTTATGAATCGTAGATATATGGTTATTATTACAATGATTTCGTAAATAATTTCTTAATATTAATGATTTTTCAAAATTATAATTCTCGAAATTTTTTTTATCTCAGTAACTTGTACTGTAGTTGTGTATTGGTATGAATAATATTTCGTTGGTACTTCTGCAAGACTGAAGTACTGGAACTACAAGTCTGAAAACACTCCTTTATGACGGCCCATAGAGGTTTAGGTATGTTCTTTAGGCCTTATCTCTACAGTTACGGTGTTCCCGCCCTTTGAAAAACAGCCAATTAAGAATAACAATTGCGCTTTGAATAAGAAATACGCTGCTGACAGATTGCGTGGAGCAAAGGAGATGTGTACATGAGGGGATTTTAAACCTGGAGTGTTTGCAAAACACGCTTGTGGAAACACCAGAGCGATGGAGGTGCGCAGAACGATGACGTTGGTTAAGAGGATAAACAAACAAGGGTATAGTCGCATGTGACGGACGCACCGACGGATCACTTCCATGAAACCCGCTTTTGGAGCGAAGAAAAGGTTCTGGGGAAGAGAGAGGAGAGAGAGAGAGAGAGAGAGAGGAGAGGAGAGAGAGAGAGGAGAGAGAGAGAGAGAGAGAGAGAGAGAGAGAGAGAGTTATTTCAGCTAGCTCGGGGCCTGCGAGTGTTATCACGTCGTATAGAATTTCCCGCCAGTTGAAAGCAGCGTGTTGTGTGTTGCATTACCCTCCTTTGAGAGACCTGTGCTCACGAGAAACTGATATCCAGGTGGCATTTGTCCATCTTCTGTGCCAGTAGAAGAAACTCGCAAAGCTACGATGGTCAGCCGATAACTCCAGTGATAGCGAAAACGGGGAACTCATGAATACCCTCGCGCCACCCGACAGCTCTTAATAAAGGCGGAAATCCTCTAGAGAAAGGCTCGAAATAGACCATACTGTTCGAGGCTCAGCGACCCATGTGAGCCTCAGCGGCGGGAGAACGGGGAGGCACGGCATACCATCACGTCCAGCCCACTTGTCGCTTGAGCGTCGCGAGATTGGCTCTCTAGACCCACTGTGGGCTTAGGGGAAGAGGAGGAGGAGGAGGAGGAAGGCAAGTGGGCTTCATACGAAAGGGTTGTATAGGTTAGGATAGGTTGAGTGGGTTTGCTAGTATCTCAGGTAGGAGTTTCGCGTCAGAGACAGGATGCGAAAGGAAATAAGTTCCAAGTCGAAGGGAAATGCACTGATGGAAAAGACAGGTCGAGTAAAATTACTGACACGAAACGAAGCAGTAGGGAGATGGAGAGGGACACTTAGAGCCATAGAAAAGACCGCATAGACATAGATTGGGCGGTAGTGGTGCATGGGGAAGGGGGGTAGGGTTGGGGTGGCTACCTGAACCCTCTCCAGTGTGAACCACATTCCACACATTTCAGATCGGATTGATATTATGCCTTAGTGTTTTAATATGGACGATTCTAGACCTATTACTTGAGTCGTTTCAATGTTAAAAACATGCCGTTGAGAATTAATGATAGCAGCGCATTGAAAGTATCCCATTTTTTTGTTTTGTTTTCTTTTGTTTTTTTGTTTCTTTACGGACACAGCCAGTTCTTGTCAAATGTTCTTGTTATAACAAAGGTATCTTTCCTCAGCAGTGTCACATGATTTGACGTTTTTGAGCAATGATGGATTTAATGGTCACATAACTGTTTATGATGAGTCTTGCAATTTTGACGTTCCTTTTTTTTTTTTTTTTTTTTTTTTTTTTGCAAATTTGTTGCTGTACATATTGAGAAGTATTTACGTTTTAATTTGTAATTGTAATAGGATATTAGACCAATAACCATACAGCTGTTTTGGCATATTTCTCTGTTTGGGGATTGTTTAAATACAAGATGCAACGCTTTGAAAATACAATATTTGATTTTTTTTTTACTGAGGTTTTAATTGTTCATGATTACGACGGCTTCATGCGTTTTCAACTTCCTGATCCAAAACGCTCATAGTTGTTCTATTTTGGCATATTTCTCTGTTTGGGGATTGTATAAATACAAGATGCAACGCTTTGAAAACACAATATTTGATATTTTTTTTACTGAGGTTTTAATTCTTCATGATTACGACGGCTCCGTGTGTTTTTAACTTCATGATCCAAAACGCTCTTAATTGTTTGTAATATGAATAATATTTTCATATTTCAAAGCTGTTATTCATTTTATATTTCATTCATTTGACTTGAATAGTATTTTCCTGTAAAAGAAAATGGTCTGTAAAATTCCATATGATTTGATGAATATCATCAAGAGACTCAAAAATGGTTGTAATAATGAGAGTCAGTCATAATTTATGGCGGTAGGTCCCTCACCCGGGGGACATTACGTACCGCGCCAATGGTCTGGCCTTGGAACAGTACTTCAAGACTCAATGCGGATTTCATTATCTTTAAACTACCGTTGAGACACACACACACACACATAAGCATGATATCGATATATAGTTTTTCCTTATAATGATACGTAGGTTTATTAATATTTCCGGTCTCGGGAAGCTCATTTACTGTTTTGTATTTTAACAATATACAATGCATTAGCAACATCTTGTGAGATATATTGTATATGATTGATTTCTTAAAGAATGTGCTTGTATAATAATATATATATATATATATATATATATATATATATATATATATATATATATGTGTGTGTGTGTATATATATATATATATATATATATATATATATATATATATATATATATATATATATATATATATATATATATATATATATATATATATATATATATATATATATATATATAAATTATCCTAATTTTAAATTATAACATCTCCATAATTATACCGTACAATTTTTGCAATTTTAAAACGAAAATAGTGAATAGATTTAATATGTTAGAATATTTACCCTTGAAGTAAGTGCCATTGATTATATACGAATACGCTAGGGTTTTATATATCGATGTTCTGTATCTTTGTATAAATTTTTTTTTTATCGAATTTTCATATATTTTGTTCATACTGAAATTGCTTCCATTTGCCTCCTCTCCTCATTTTCATGGTGTCCCTTTGATTTGTGTTTTCCCAATTGTTCTCTTCCCTCTGTCATCATTCTTCCTCCTCTGTTCATCTTCCATCAATGCTAATCACCTTTATGACATTAGTTTATCACTTATTCTCCAAACCCTTCAATTCCTACTTTTATCTGTCATTTCTCTACAATATTATTGTGTTTTATCTATTAATTCATCAATCTCGTGTTTTTTTTTAAAGAACGTCAAACTCTTTTTGGCCAGTCTTGTTAATTTCTTGCTCATACCTTCGATACTTTTTGTATTGCTTGCTTTCATATGAGGGATACTTTCTTGATTTCTTTCACTCATACCTGGGATACACGCCTGGTTTGTTTGTTGTCATATCTGGGATACTTACTCCCTTTATTTCTCGCTCTCATTCTAGGAATACTTATTTCCTGGTTTGCTTGCTGTCATATCTTGGACCCCCCCCCCTCTCTCTCTCTCTCTCTCTCCTCTCTCTCTCTCTCTCTCTCTCTCTCTCTCTCTCTCTCTCTCTCTCTCTCTTTTCTTGATACTTCCTTAATTCTTTGCTTTGTCTGGTATACTTATTTCTTAGTTTGCTTGTTTTCATATTTGGGATACAAATTCTTTTGGTATTTTGCTTTCCTCTAGGTAAGGGTAGAAGAGACTCTTTAGCTATGGTAAGGAGCTCTTCTAGAAGGACACTCCTGAAATCAACCCATTGTTCTCTAGTCTTGGGCAGTGCCATAGCCTCCGTACCATGATCTTCCAATGTCTTGGATTAGAGTTCTCTTGCTTGAGGGTACACTCAGGCACACTATTCTATCCTATTCTCTTCATCTTGTTTTTTTTAAAGTTTTTATAGATTATATAGGAGATATTTATTTTGACGTGACTGTTCTTAGAATATTTTATTTTTTCTTGTTTTCTTTCCTCACTGGGCTATTTTCCCTGATGGAGACCCTGGGCTTATAGCATCCTGCTTTTCCAACTAGGGTTGTAGCCTAGCAAGTAATAATAATAATAATAATAATAATAATGATAATAATAATAATAATAATAATTACTCCTTTAGTATCCTGCTTTCACATCTGGGATACCTACTTCTTGCATTTCCTTTTTTTTTTTTTTTTTTTTTTTTTTTTTTTTTTTTTTTTTTTTTTAGGGTGGGTGGGTGGGATGCTTCTTCCCAGCTTTATCCCTATTCAGGGTTGTCACAGTTTTTAATGAGTGTTCCATCGAACTCTGTCCTGCGTCCTTTCCTTCAATATTCCTTTCTCCTTCATTTCATATTTGTGTCCATTTTATCTTGCTCTCATTGCTGGATATTTAGTCCCTTTTTTATTTTCTCACAGCTGGGAAAGTAACTTCCTGTTTACGTGCTTTCGGTTTTTTGATCTCATACCTAGAATACATACCCCCAAGATGTCTTGCTAGCATCACTTGGCTATTTATTTATTTCTTACTACATTACATAATTGGAATTATCGCTTTCTCGTTTTCCTTCGCAGCAAGAAGTTGTGAAAAATACGTTTTTTAATATGAATTTGACTTTTTTGAAAAAATAAGTTGTACTTTTATGTGAATTAATTTAGAAATTACTGGTTTTCCATGTAAATATACGCGAATCGCTAGAGAAATTACTAGTTTTTTGTATAAACTGCAATTTCCCACGCAAGAGCCCGTGGTACGCATTGTGCGTATCAATCTAAAATCGACCAACCGGAAAAGTAAATTTTTACTGAATAATTATGAACATTTCAAATAAGCGACTTGTTTGTGAAAAAAAATATATGTATCTTTAGTGTAAACATACATAACTTACTTGAAAAAATTTGTCTTGCATATATTGGACAGAAACTTACGGTCTATTAAATTACTTATTCCTGATCTAGATATTAATCTTTGGCACCGTCGTTCAATAAGTTCATTATACATGTTGCATAAGATTTATCATAACTCTGACCATCCTTTACATTTAGATCTCCCTGGACAATTCTATCCTGTTCGTAATACTAGGCAGGCAGTTAATTCTAATAGCCAGGCCTTCTCCATCATGAGGCTCAATACTACACAGTATTCTATAAGTTTTATTCCAGCTGTGACCAAGTTGTGGAATGATCTTCCTAATCGAGTAGTTGAATCAGTAGAACTTCAAAAGTTCAAAGTTGGAGCAAATGTTTTTATGTTGACCAGGCAGACATGAGTCTTTTTATTGTTTATATATGACATATCTGTTTTTGACGTTGTTAATAGTTTATATAGGACATATCTGTTTTGATGCTGTTACTGTTTTTAGAATGATATATTGTTAATTTATTCTCATCATTTATTTATTTTCTTATTTCCTTTCCTCACTGGGCTATTTTTCCTGTTGGAGCCCTTGGGCTCATAGCATCTTGCTTTTCCAACTAGGGTTGTAGCTTGGCTGGTAATAATGATGATAATAATGATGTAATATCTATCCTGCAAGGGAGTAAAGACGATTTATCTGCGTAAATATAAAATATAAGAAACTACAGGCTTTCAGTTTTATATAAATGTCTGTGGAACACACACGAAATACTGTAATTTTTTTTTTTTGTAAATGTAAGTTATTAGAAAAAATACAAATTTTCTAATGGAAAATGAAGAACTCCTAGATATGTGGTTAGATTTTTTTTTTTCCCTCAAGAAAATAAAGGACTTCTATGTAAGTGTATGTTACTCACTTCAGAAAACACAGTTCTTGCGCTGTCATTCATAACTTGCTTGAGAAAATAGATCTTCAAAGTAACCGCAGTTGATTTTTTTTAGATATATATTTTGTACTTTACTAAATGTGACCCGCTTGAGAAAACGAGGATGTCCTTTGTAAATATACGATATTTGTATAAGAAAAACATATATTTTACATGAATTTATATAACAATCTTTGAAAAATCTCTTTTTTTTTTTTGCCTCTGTAGTACGTGATGTATTTATTACTTATTGATTATAGAATGGATATTTTTCATAACAATTCAAGATTTGTTGTATGAAAGACTGGGTACGTATGTATCTATCTATCAATTTTTTTTATTTACATGCCTGTATATATATGTATATATATATATATATATATATATATATATATATATATATATATATATATATATATATATATATATGTTTGTGTGTATGTTGCATGTATGTATGTAGTTTGTGCTTATGAATGAATATATATATATATATATATATATATATATATATATATATATATATATATATATATGTGTGTGTGTGTGTATTTATGTATGCGTGCTTATATATATATATATATATATATATATATATATATATATATATATATATATATATATATGTGTGTGTGTGTGTGTGTGTGTGTTTATACACAAATTTTTGTGTATGTGTTTTTGCGTGTGTGAATGTGTTTATGTATATGAATATAGTATATACAAAGATAGCATGTATTATGAGTGCATTATATTAGTAAAAATATCTAGACCGTGGAAAATCACAAAAGTATATTCGTCTTGACAATTTATCATTATTTTTAAGTCGGGGAAGTGAGAGGAGTTTTGTTGTCATCGTTCTCCCCTCAAATATCCCAATTTTGCAATTGAAATCTCGTGCTTATTATTATTATTATTATTATTATTATTATTATTATTATTATTATTATTATTATTATTATTATAAGAGAGAAGGCGATTAGATTAAACAATATAGATAGGCCATTTATCAGCTAAGCAAATCTGAAAACAATTTGCCAGTTTCCTAAAAACTGAAAATATTGTGTTAGCCTATTAGAAACGTTCCTGTCTGGCGATATGCCAGACTGGGGTTCGAGGTTTGTTCAATTTCGATAGTCTCTTGTAGTGTCTACAACCTCACCATTCTTGTGAGCAAAGAATAGGAGGTTTATGGGAGCCTATAGGTCTACCTGCTGAGTCATCAGCAGCCATTACCTGGTCCTCCCTGCCCTCCCTAGTCTTATTATTATTATTATTATTATTATTATTATTACTAGCCAAGCTACAATCCTAGTTGGAAAAGCAAGATGCTATAAGCCCAAGGGCTCCAATAGGGAAAAATAGCCCAGTGAGGAAAGGAAATAAGGAGATAAATAAATGATGAGAATAAATTAACAATATATCATTCTAATAACGGTAACAGAGTGAAAACAGATATGTCCTTTATAAACTATTAACAACATCAAAAACAGATATGTCATATATAAGCAATAAAAAGACTCATGTCATGTCCTAGCTGGGATGGAGAAGGTCAGAGGGGTCCTGGGCGCTGAATGTATGTATAGATGGTTAGTCTCTAGGGCACTGTCACTGTCCCTTGCCTCGGCCATTCATGGGCGACCTTTAAACCTTTAAAACTAATGCCAACTGCCAATGTAAAGTTAAAAGCTTTTTAATTGGAACGACTGCCTCTTAAGAGCTAGCTGTTTCGTGCACCTGCAAAGATTTATCAATACCAGCACGTCGGCTTCCTCACATATATAATAATTTTGTACCGTTTTGCTTTCCCTTCTATGCTGTTTTTATGTTTATAATACTTCTATCCTATTTTTGGTTCAAAACTTTCTGTAAGTATTATTTTTTCTTTTGCTGAAAATGAAAGAAAGAAAGATTTGAGAAATGTTTAGGAATGGCTAAGCCCCAAAATAAGAAAATATAACCACCACTTAAAAGCTGGATCGTTATCAACATAGAGAAAGTTCCCTTTTATAATTTATATTTTCAAAATCATTTTACTATACTTTGATATTGCTGTGTGGTCCGACCACTATTTATTCAGAAACAGTTTTTAACATTAAATTTATATTTTTTATTGTCTTTTCCTCCATTCCATTATAACAAATCTGTATATTTATTTCCTTTCCTCACTGGGCTATTTTTCTCTGTTAGAGCCCTTGGGCTTACAGCGTCCTGCTTTGCAATCTAGGCTTGTAGCTTAGCTAGAAATAATGTTTAATATCCTTATCATCGAACGGGCGCTAACACCTCACATTTTATAAAGGTTAGCCGAATTCATTAAAAAAAATGAATTCAAGTATTTTTTCAATAAGATGACCTTTGGTAGTTTACAAAGGTAACAAAGTTGTTTTAAAAAGTGACCAAGTCGTTTTATCAGGATGACCAAAGGTCATTTTCAGGAAGTGATATGTATTCGTTTTAAAACTAGTGCTCTGAATTAATTTGAAAAAGGTTACATGAATTTGTTTTAAAAATGACCAGAATTAATTTAGAAAATTACCTGAATTAGTTTTATATAAGTCGTGACATCCATAGACCTTGGTGACATCAAGCTGCTTTGAAAAGGTGACCCGCGGTGACTTTAGAAATATAACTCGATATAATTTTAAAAAAGGTGACCCTTGATCTTTTTTTTTTCTTAAATTAACCTTATACTTTTTCAAAAAATTATCTAAAGTCGTTTTGGAAAGGCTGAGCATGGCTATTTTACTTTCTTGTGCTATTCCAATAGAATAGAGGCCGTTTGCGGGTTGAATAGTTTTAAAAAACTACTCAACCCGCCATTGACCTCTATTCCATCACATTGAACCACTCATTTCTTTCAATCAGAAACGTCACTGGCCCCGACTTCCCACCTTCAAAAACTGGTCCAGATGGACTTGTAAGAAAATACCGATAAGAAGGACTCCCATTTCTTCCTTTATGTAAGAAAATCACAATAAGAAGAGACCCAATTTCTTCCTTAACGCGCCCCCTAGAAGAAGCAGAAACACCATCATTGATCCAGAGTTACCAGATGATTTCCACTAGATTATCGTACATGAGCCTTAAAATTATCGTTTTTTAACCAAAGTTATCGTACATACTTTCAACATAATCATTAAGGAGTAACATAAATGACTTATTTCAAGGTATTTTTGAATAATTGTTTAATTAGCACATTATATATATATATATATATATATATATATATATATATATATATATATATAAATTATATATATATATATATATATATATATATATATATATATATATATATATATATATATATATATATATATATATATACACCTAAGGTATGTATCGTACATCGTACCGGAACCAAAATAATCGTACATGTACGATAATTATCGTACGTATGGCAACCTTGCATTGATCTTTAATCTTGACCAGTAGCAACACTTTCTTCCTTTTTAACGTTTTCTTCCTTTTATCTTGAAGGCAAAATCGCCTCTACTCTGAAATAGCAGCCACCTGTTCGTGGCGAAAATACCCGGGATTGTTTTTAATCATGTCCAGAAACTAATGTCTGGAGACAGGCCAGCGTGTGATTGCATCAGAGGGAGCGGAAAGATTTAATGACCACTGGAATCTAACCATGCGTAAAAGTATATGGAGGTTTGGCATAGAAAAATAAATGGGCTTTCTCTCCTTTGTGGCAAAAACCTACTTCCACTGGTAGATATAGAGATAGATTATAGTTTATATTGGAATATCTATTTAGATGTTGTTGCTGTTCTTAAAATATTTAATTTTTCCTTCTTTCCTTTCCTCACTTGAGTTATTTTACCTGTTGGGGCCCCTGGGCTTATAACATCCTGCTTTTCCAACTAGGGTTGTAGCTTAGCAAGTAATAATAATAATAATAATAATAATAATAATAATAATAATAATAATAATAATAATAGGTGTATGTTTTCGTTTGTAAAATGCAGGATTGAGTAAAAAGATCATATGAAAACTCTTGTCATGATTAGTGTTTCAATTAGGCCCACCCCCCGAAAAAATTACTATTAAAGAACTTTTCGCAAATGTCAAAATATATTTAAAAAGACTAGAAACAAAAAAGTCTTTTGCTGCTTGAAAAAAAAAGTTGGAAAAATTTCGGATAAAATTTGAATTGAAAGAGATTTATCCCAATGTGTTGAAAAAGGAAACAGAAAAACAATATAAATTCTCTTCTTAAATGACAGTTTAAAAAATAATTCGAAAAGATAAGTTTTTTAATAAAACGTAGAAGAAATTTCAAGATATAGTCAATGTACAATCAAATGATTATGTTGAATGTATCAAAGTGTTGCTGCTAGTAATTAAGGGAAAAGTTACAGAAATTAAAAATAAAATTCTTATATATATGAGAAATCCGTTCTAATAAATGGAACAAAATAAAAAAATAAACGTTTTTATTATGGTAACCATTTATAAAAATGTAGAAGAAGGAGTGATGTTATATATTTTTTAATCTTTAAAATTGTAAATCAATTTAAAGTCAGATGAAAGTTTACTCAAATTCTAAATCCTCCTTCATACAAATAAATCCGAGGGTGTAAATTCTGATGCACCAGCCTCTTCGAAACAGAGGCAACCATAATGAAGGATATGATA
>NC_090751.1:92869011-92881511 GCF_036898095.1 Palaemon carinicauda | reverse complement strand
AGTAGTGAATGAATATACAGACAGTAAGTTTCAATGTCAAATGGAGCTTAACTAATAAGTTTCAATAGTGATTGATAAGTAATCTCTCTCTCTCTCTCTCTCTCTCTCTCTCTCTCTCTCTCTCTCTCTCTCTCTCTCTCTGAAAGGGAGTGGATTTTGGAAGTTCAGTAGTGAATGAATGTACAGACAGTAATGATTGGTTTCTATTTAAACATTCTAGAATGTTTGTGGTTCGTTGACTTAGTGACACCAACTGGCGGCCATTTGTATTCTTGCCAATGTTTTTTTCTCTTTGTTATATTTTTTTGTATATCGATCTGATTAAATATAGGAAATTTATTATTATTATTATTATTATTATTATTATTATTATTATTATTATTATTATTGTCGTATTTCTCAAGAACAGTATCTGAAATATTTATTATTATTATTACTATTATAATTATTATGATTATTATTATTATTATTATTATTATTTTCCTATATCTCAAGAACATTGTCTAAAGTAATTATTATTATTATTATTATTATTATTATTATTATTGCCGAATTCCTCAAGAACAATGTCTGAAACAATAGTAACAAAACAGAAGGATTTTGCAACCCCCTTTTTTAGTTGTTGTCGTAGGTTAAAACTATAATCTTATGAACAAAAAAAACAAAATACCTCTATCTCATCTATAATGTTTCTTTCGTAATTATTTTACTGGCCTTTTTTTTTTTTTTTTATGATGCTGAAGAAGCATGGTCCTTGCTTATACATGCGGTAGCATACGAGGTCTTTTTTACTGTTTTTATGTGCAATTTCTTAATTTCTTTATTGTCACCTTTTTGACGTTTTTGAGAATTTTTTTTTTTTTTATTATCGTCTGGCAAATAATTCTCTAATTTGATTTGTTATCATAATTTTGATGATTTATACTCGCATCAAGTACCTTCCATGTCCCCCGTCCAGAATAATAACTTAGGAAGCTCCTCCTTGGCGCAGTCCAGGCAAGGATGAGCCGGGCACAAGTAATTGCTAATATATTCCTCCGCTGCCGAATGACCCAAGCCAGGCGCCTAGTTTATATGAACATGCGTAAGTCGATATGTATAACGTTTTGGATACCCGGTGAGCACACTCGCCACCTAGCGGCGCCCTCCCCATGGGAGTTTGAGCCTTCTGTAGTCCATTCCTGAGAGTCATTTTCCCTTGAAGGGCTCTACAAGGCGAGGGGAAGCCTGGAGTTCTTATCATAAGTAAAAGAAGATGATGCTCAGACTGGCGAACTCGAATCCTCACCACAGGAAAAGTTTCCATTGGACGAAAAGGCGATGCGAAATGATTAGTACTCCACTGAGGCTTAAGAGTCAGTTCTTGCAATAATTCACTATTTGCCATGGTTTGTTGTGGGTGGGATATGTATATGTATGTGGTTTATGAGGTATTCGCATATTTATTTCATGTGGTTTTCAGTTCCTATCCACCTTTTACTCCCATGGCACTCACCCCCCCCCCCCCTTTTTTTTAACCCACACCTTGTTCATAAAACGCTTCAGTGTGAGACTTTGTATATAGAAGTGTGTCAGTATATTGATTTTAATACCCCTAATTAATAAGAAAAAAAAATATCACCAGAAAACATTTGAAAACAGGTTTAGTTTGAGTCATGTTTATTTGAATCCCTATTGCATTATTTTCACATGATAAAAAAACCAATCTCGATTTACTGGCATATCGGAAACGTCCATGTATGGCATTCTGCTGGCCTGGGGTTCGAATACCGCTCAAGTTCGATAGCTTCTTGTAGTGTCTGCAACCTCACCATCCTTGTGAGCTAAGGATGAGGTGTTTGGGGGGAGCCTATATGTCTACCTGCTGAGTCATTCGCAGCCATTGCCTGGCCATCCCTGGTCCTAAATTGAGTGGAGAGGGGGTTGGGCAGTCACTAGAGTATTATCCAGCTAGCTAGGGCAATGTCCTTGTCCCTTGCCTCTGCCATTCATGAGCAGCCTTTAAATCTATTTGCGAAATATTTTTATACTGGTTCATTTATGAAATTTGGGAAGCCAGGATATGTACTTGTCTATTAAATCAGTGTTCAGTCAAAGAATATAGGACTATAATCCACCCTCTTTCGAATGTCTATCTGTTACTTTTTCGGTGTTGAGAGCCACCCTTTTATCCAGCTCATTTTCCTAATGACAGAACCATCGGCCTCTACTCGAAAGTTTAGTGTTAAGTCAAAAGTAGATATTTAATTCTTTTATCGAGGGTCTGTTATATAGGCAAAGGTGGACATTCAATTATTTCAACGAGTCTTATAAAAGCAAAGGTGGAAATTTAATTTTTTAGAATATGACCTTTTATAAAGGCAAAGGTGGACACTTGATTATTTAAACAATGGTCTTATAGGAAAGAAAAGGTAGTTATTTAATTCTCTAAACGAGGGTCTTATAAAGGCAAAGGGGGCCACTTGATTCTTTCAACGAAGGTCTTTTATAAAGGAAAAGGTGGACTTTTAATTCTTAATAGGTTCTTTTATAAAGGAAAAGGTGGACTTTTAATTCTTAATAGGGTCTTTTATAATGGAAAAGGTGGACTTTTAATTCTTAATAGGGTCTTTTATAAAGGAAAAGGTGGACGTTTAATTCTTAATATGGTCTTTTATAAAGGAAAAGGTGGACTTTTAATTCTAAATAGGGTATTTTATAATGAAAAAGGTGGACATTTAATTCTTTAAACGATGGTCTTTTGTAAAGGAAAGGGTGGACATTTAATTCTTAAAACCAGGGTCTTATAAAGGCAAAGGTGGACATTTAATTCTTTCAACGAAGGTCTTTTATAAAGGAAAATGTGGTCATTTAATCCTTTAAGCGAGGGTCTTTTAAAAAGGAAAAGGCAGTCATTTAATTCTTAAAGCTATGGTCTTATAACGGAAAAAATTAACATTTAAATCTTAAAACGAGGGTTTTTCATAAAGGAAAAGGGTGATATTTAGTTCTTTAATCCAGGTCTTTACCAAAGAAAAATGTGGACATTTAATTCTTTAAACGAGGGTCTTTTATAAAGACAAAGGTGGACATTGGTTCTGGTTTACCTTAGTTTTCGGTAGTGTTTTCTACGAAAATAGTTTATGGCTCTTTTTGAGAAATCCCCTTGACTTTATGCACGTCTGTCTCTGTACGTCAGTTTTTCTGCACGTCCTTTTGTTTTTACGTGCGCATGTCTCCACGTCCGTCGGTCTATATGTACGGTTTTCTGTACATCTGTCTGTCTGCATGTCCGTCTGTCTCCACGTCTGTTCGTCTGTATGTCTGTTTGTCAGTAGTCTGCAAAACTATCGGTCTGTATGTCATTATGTCCGTTTGTCTGTATGTCTGTTTGTCAGTACGTCTGAAGTCTGCAAAACTATCGGTCTGTTCATCTGTATGTCATCATGTCCGTTTGTCTGTATATATGTCTGTTTGTCTGTACGTCTGTAGTCTGCAAAACTATCGGTCTGTATGTCATTATGTCCGTTTGTCTATATGTCTGTTTGTCAGTACGTCTGAAGTCTGCAAAACTATCGGTCTGTTCATCTGTATGTCATCATGTCCGTTTGTCTGTATATATGTCTGTTTGTCTGTACGTCTGTAGTCTGCAAAACTATCGGTCTGTATGTCATTATGTCCGTTTGTCTGTGTGTCTGTTTGTCAGTACGTCTGAAGTCTGCAAAACTATCGGTCTGTTCATCTGTATGTCATCATGTCCGTTTGTCTGTATATATGTCTGTTTGTCTGTACGTCTGTAGTCTGCAAAACTATCGGTCTGTATGTCATTATGTCCGTTTGTCTGTATGTCTGTTTGTCTGTACGTCTGTAGTCTGCAAAACTATCGGTCTGTATGTCATTATGTCCGTTTGTCTGTATGTCTGTTTGTCTGTACGTCTGTAGTCTGCAAAACTATCGGTCTGTATGTCATTATGTCCGTTTGTCTGTATGTCTGTTTGTCTGTACGTCTGTAGTCTGCAAAACTATCGGTCTGTTCATCTGTATGTCATCATGTCCGTTTGTCTGTATATATGTCTGTACGTCTGTAGTCTGCAAAACTATCGGTCTGTATGTCATTATGTCCGTATGTCTGTATGTCTGTTTGTCAGTACGTCTGAAGTCTGCAAAACTATCGGTCTGTTCATCTGTATGTCATCATGTCCGTTTGTCTGTATATATGTCTGTTTGTCTGTACGTCTGTAGTCTGCAAAACTATCGGTCTGTATGTCATTATGTCCGTTTGTCTGTATGTCTGTTTGTCAGTACGTCTGAAGTCTGCAAAACTATCGGTCTGTTCATCTGTATGTCATCATGTCCGTTTGTCTGTATATACGTCTGTTTGTCTGTACGTCTGTAGTCTGCAAAACTATCGGTCTGTATGTCATTATGTCCGTTTGTCTGTATGTCTGTTTGTCTGTACGTCTGTAGTCTGCAAAACTATCGGTCTGTTCATCTGTATGTCATCATGTCCGTTTGTCTGTATATATGTCTGTATGTCTGTACGTCTGTAGTCTGCAAAACTATCGGTCTGTATGTCATTATGTCCGTTTGTCTGTATGTCTGTTTGTCAGTACGTCTGAAGTCTGCAAAACTATCGGTCTGTTCATCTGTATGTCATCATGTCCGTTTGTCTGTATATATGTCTGTTTGTCTGTACGTCTGTAGTCTGCAAAACTATCGGTCTGTATGTCATTATGTCCGTTTGTCTGTATGTCTGTTTGTCAGTACGTCTGAAGTCTGCAAAACTATCGGTCTGTTCATCTGTATGTCATCATGTCCGTTTGTCTGTATATATGTCTGTTTGTCTGTACGTCTGTAGTCTGCAAAACTATCGGTCTGTATGTCATTATGTCTGTTTGTCTGTATGTCTGTTTGTCTGTACGTCTGTAGTCTGCAAAACTATCGGTCTGTTCATCTGTATGTCATCATGTCCGTTTGTCTGTATATATGTCTGTTTGTCTGTACGTCTGTAGTCTGCAAAACTATCGGTCTGTATGTCATTATGTCCGTTTGTCTGTATGTCTGTTTGTCAGTACGTCTGAAGTCTGCAAAACTATCGGTCTGTTCATCTGTATGTCATCATGTCCGTTTGTCTGTATATACGTCTGTTTGTCTGTACGTCTGTAGTCTGCAAAACTATCGGTCTGTATGTCATTATGTCCGTTTGTCTGTATATACGTCTGTTTGTCTGTACGTCTGTAGTCTGCAAAACTATCGGTCTGTATGTCATTATGTCCGTTCGTCTGTATATATGTCTGTTTGTCTTTACGTCTGTAGTCTGCAAAACTATCGGTCTGTATGTCACTATGTCCGTTTGTGTGTATATATGTCTGTTTGTCAGTACGTCTGTAGTCTGCAAAACTATCGGTCTGTACGTCATTATGTCCGTTTGTCTGTATATGTCTGTTTGTCTGTACGTCTGTAGTCTGCAAAACTATCGGTCTGTACGTCATTATGTCCGTTTGTCTGTTTGTCAGTACGTCTGTGGTCTGCAAAACTATCGGTCTGTATGTCATTATGTCCGTTTGTATTAAATGTCTATTTGTCTGTGCGTCTGTAGTCTCAAAACTATCGGTCTGTATGTCATGATGTCCGTTTGTCTGTATGTCTGTCTGTTGACCTTACGTGGCACGTAGGTTCCTTAGCTTTACAAGTACCATGACCCCTGACCAGAATCACAAAGACCAGGTCAAGGTCACGGGGTAATTTAAATGAAATTCCTGTCGGGTAAGAATCTGTCTCTCTCTCTCTCTCTCTCTCTCTCTCTCTCTCTCTCTCTCTCTCTCTCTCTCTCTCTCCATGACCTTTCCCAATGTCATTCGAGTCAAGGTAACGCTCGGAGAGTAAATAAAAATATGGTGTGGCCCATGAAATTTGTCATGCACGAATCATTGGAATTTTACAAAAAGCTTGCTAATGACAAGAGAGTGAGTAACGGCCTTTTATATTTGAGATGAGGTCGTCTTGGTGAGTTCAAGGTCATTTTCATGGTAATATTAGTATTGATAATAATAATAAGAAGAAAACATTAATAATAATAATAAGAATAGGGAAGTGGGGAAAATGGGGAAAGGAAGAGTATCCCTGGATACAGTCCATTTTATAGCTCAAAGGCAGGTACTCGGGATGGGAAAGATTAAGGAAATAGGGAGAAAGAGAAGTACAGGAGAAGAATAAAAGAGAGGGGCAGACCCTCTTGCGATATTAGGGAATTGGTATTATTATTTGTTTCATTAATATTGATAATAAAAGCTATGTGAGATATTATCCATAATGATTGATAAGAAAATTACTTGGAATTCTTATCTTAAAAGTAAATTTATATGATCTATTTTCGTTATATAAAATAAGGCTATGAATATGAAATATGGAAAACTTTTTACCTTTTGTTTAATTAACTTATCAAGATTTGTTATTCAAGAACAAATTAAATAACGGAGGTAATTACGAAGAAACAAAGTGTTCACTTGCACACGTGTCATAAGAATGCCCTGCATGTGAAGGGGTTGCCAAACCGCCATTTTTCTACCTAACTTTGTAAAGAAACCTTATTTCTCATAACGCTTTATAATATATGGTACATCTAAAAAAAAAGAGAAGTACATTTTAGTTCCTGATTAATTCGATGCAAAGCCGGGAAAACAAAATGTATAAAAATACGACCGGAAAAAGAGGAAAGAAATGGAAGTTATCAATCAGCCTAGGGTGCAACACAACGGTCTCCCTCCCTTGCTGGGCCCTATCCTACTCCCCCATCCATACCTCCCTCCCTCCCACATCCCCCATCCTTTCCGTGCCGTGTGGATCGTGACATCAAGTGCGAAAGTAGTATGTCATTAGCAGCTCCCAACGACAGGGTTTGGGACGGTTAATCAACTCAAAGTGGCATTTGCCCGGGCAAATAAATGCCTCTCACCTCTTAAATAACTTCGCGATTCAAAAAGCGGACGATGATGGTTTAGAGTCGGCCAGAACTATATGTCGGGGTTTGCGTCCCAACGTTTAAATGACTTGGATCTCTGTTTTATTTGTTGGTTTAATTGAACGGTTTTTTTTTATGAATGGTGGGGAGAGAAATGTGGTTGATTTATCGTAGATGTCATAGATTAATTTGGCTTTGATTTATGCTGTGACATATTTGATTAAATTAAGAAAATGGAATTTTATATTTTACCTGAATAGGTCTATTCCACTGACAGGCTGAAAACCTACCTGGGAGTGGAAGTGAAGTGAAGTGAAGTGAAGGTCTATAGAATATAGAATTGAGTCTAGTAAATTTTTCATTAGAAAGTTTTCCAATCTTGAAAATAGCATTAAATATTTTATATTGCAGTGGCTAGTTTAATGTAAAAAAATTAAGAAATTTTAATAGATTTTTTCACCTATGAATTTAGTAGGGCGTTTCCATAATCAGGTGGCTCATTTTAGTAAGCCTACTCACTCTTCTGGCTTTTCAGGTCTCATTGGCACCCATTCCCGCTTACTCGCATAGTAGAACTGTCTCCTGTTACATATTCTCCATCAATTATTTTTTGAAGGCTGCTAAGTTTCTTGGCCATTAAGTAGCATATTTTAAATTTATTATTGTTTTTGAAAATGTTTGTTTTTACTTTGTGTCAGCTTTATAGCTACATCTCTCTCTCTCTCTCTCTCTCTCTCTCTCTCTCTCTCTCTCTCTCTCTCTCTCTCTCTCTCTCTCATATACAGCTTTCCCTGGCCCTCCTTGGTCCTAGCTTGGGTGGGGAGGGAGCTTGGGTGCTGATCATATGAACATGTGGTCAGGCTCTTGTGCGTTGTCACTGTCCATCAACCCTTCAAAATTTTTATTTTGATGTGGCCATAGGCCATTGCATACACCATCAACCACAGGTATTGGGATTTAGCACCAGCCAATGGCCAATGCATATAACATCAACCATAGGCCTTGGGATTTAGCACCAGCCATAGGCCAATGCATATAGCATCAACCATAGGCCATGGGATTTAGCACCAGTCAATGGCCAATGCATATAGCATCAGCCATAGGCCATGGGATTTAGCACCAGCCAATGGCCAATGCATATAGCATCAACCATAGGCCTTGGGATTTAGCACCAGCCATAGGCCATTGCTTATAGCATCAACCTTAGGCCTTGGGATTTAGCACCAGACATAGGCCATTGCTTATGGCATCAACCATAGGCCATGGGATTTACCACCAGCCAATGGCCATTGCATATAGCATCAACCATAGGCCATGGGATTTAGCACCAGCCATAGGCCATTGCATATAGCATCAGCCATAGGCCATGGGATTTACCACCAGTCATAAGCCATTGCATATAGCATCAACCATAGGCCGTGGGATTTAGCACCAGCCATAGGCCATTGCTTATAGCATCAACCTTAGGCCGTGGGATTTAGCACCAGCCATAGGCCATTGCTTATAGCATCAACCTTAGGCCGTGGGATTTAGCACCAGCCATAGGCCATTGCATATAGCATCAACTATAGGCCATGGGATTTAGCACCAGCCATAGGCCATTACTTATAGCATCAACCATAGGCCATGGGATTTAGCACCAGCCATAGGCCATTGCATTTAGCATCAACCATAGGCCTTGGGATTTAGCACCAGCCAATGGCCAATGCATATAGCATCAACCATAGGCCTTGGGATTTATCAGCAGCCATAGGCCATTGCATTTAGCATCAACCATAGGCCTTGGGATTTAGCACCAGCCAATGGCCAATGCATTTAGCATCAACCATAGGCCTTGGGATTTAGCACCAGCCAATGGCCAATGCATATAGCATCAACCATAGGCCTTGGGATTTAGCACCAGCCATAGGCCATTGCATTTAGCATCAACCATAGGCCTTGGGATTTAGCACCAGCCATAGGCCATTGCATTTAGCATCAACCATAGGCCTTGGGATTTAGCACCAGCCAATGGCCAATGCATATAGCATCAACCATAGGCCATGGGATTTAGCACCAGCCATAAGCCATTGCATTTAGCATCAACCATAGGCCTTGGGATTTAGCACCAGCCAATGGCCAATGCATATAGCATCAACCATAGGCCTTGGGATTTAGCACCAGCCAATGGCCAATGCATATAGCATCAACCATAGGCCATGGGATTTAGCACCAGCCATAGGCCATTGCATTTAGCATCAACCATAGGCCTTGGGATTTAGCACCAGCCAATGGCCAATGCATATAGCATCAACCATAGGCCATGGGATTTAGCACCAGCCATAGGCCATTGCATTTAGCATCAACCATAGGCCTTGGGATTTAGCACCAGCCATAGGCCATTGCATTTAGCATCAACCATAGGCCTTGGGATTTAGCACCAGCCAATGGCCAATGCATATAGCATCAACCATAGGCCATGGGATTTAGCACCAGCCATAAGCCATTGCATTTAGCATCAACCATAGGCCTTGGGATTTAGCACCAGCCAATGGCCAATGCATATAGCATCAACCATAGGCCTTGGGATTTAGCACCAGCCAATGGCCAATGCATATAGCATCAACCATAGGCCATGGGATTTAGCACCAGCCATAGGCCATTGCATTTAGCATCAACCATAGGCCTTGGGATTTAGCACCAGCCAATGGCCAATGCATATAGCATCAACCATAGGCCATGGGATTTAGCACCAGCCAATGGCCAATGCATATAGCATCAACCATAGGCCATGGGATTTAGCACCAGCCATAGGGCATTGCATTTAGCATCAACCATAGGCCTTGGTATTTAGCACCAGCCAATGGCCAATGCATATAGCATCAACCATAGGCCTTGGGATTTAGCACCAGCCAATGGCCAATGCATATAGCATCAACCATAGGCCATGGGATTTAGCACCAGCCATAGGCCATTGCTTATAGCATCAACCTTAGGCCGTGGGATTTAGCACCAGCCATAGGCCATTACTTATAGGATCAACCTTAGGCCGTGGGATTTAGCACCAGCTAATGGCCAATGCATATAGCATCAACCATAGGCCATGGGATTTAGCACCAGCCATAGGCCATTGATTATAGCATCAACCATAGGCCATGGGATTTAGCACCAGCCATAGGCCATTACATATAGCATCAACCATAGGCCTTGGGATTTAGCACCAGCCAATGGCCAATGCATATAGCATCAACCATAGGCCATGGGATTTAGCACCAGCCATAGGCCATTGATTATAGCATCAACCATAGGCCATGGGATTTAGCACCAGCCATAGGCCATTACATATAGCATCAACCATAGGCCATGGGATTTAGCACCAGCCATATGCCATTGCTTATAGCATCAACCTTAGGCCGTGGGATTTAGCACCAGCCATAGGCCATTATTTATAGGATCAACCTTAGGCCGTGGGATTTAGCACCAGCCAATGGCCATTGCATATAGCATCAACCATAGGCCATGGGATTTAACACCAGCCATAGGCCATTGCTTATAGCATCAACCTTAGGCCGTGGGATTTAGCACCAGCCATATGCCATTACTTATAGGATTAACCTTAGGCCGTGGGATTTAGCACCAGCTAATGGCCAATGCATATAGCATCAACCATAGGCCATGGGATTTAGCACCAGCCATAGGCCATTGCTTATAGCATCAACCTTAGGCCGTGGGATTTAGCACCAGCCATAGGCCATTACTTATAGGATCAACCTTAGGCCGTGGGATTTAGCACCAGCCAATGGCCATTGCATATAGCATCAATCACAGGCCATGGGATTTAGCACCAGCCATAGGCCATTGCTTATAGCATCAACCTTAGGCCGTGGGATTTAGCACCAGCCATAGGCCATTACTTTTAGGATCAACCTTAGGCCGTGGGATTTAGCACCAGCCAATGGCCAATGCATATAGCATCAACCATAGGCCATGGGATTTAGCACCAGCCATAGGCCATTGCTTATAGCATCAACCTTAGGCCGTGGGATTTAGCCCCAGCCATAGGCCATTACTTATAGGATCAACCTTTGGCCGTGGGATTTAGCACCAGCCATAGGCCATTGCATATAGCATCAACCATAGGCCATGGGATTTAGCACCAGCCAATGGCCATTGCATATACCTGTAGCATCAACCTTAGGCCATGGGATTTAGCACCAACCATAAACCATTGCATATGGCATCAACCTTAGGCCATGGGATTTAGCACCAGCCATAGGCCATTGCCTATAGCATCAACCATAGGCCATGGGATTTAGCACCAGCCAATGGCCATTGCATATACCTGTAGCATCAACCTTAGGCCATGGGATTTAGCACCAGCCATAAACCATTGCATATGGCATCAACCTTAGGCCATGGGATTTAGCACCATCCATAAGCTATTTTATATAACATCAACCATAGGCCATAGGATTTACCACCAGTCACAGGCTATTACATATAACATCAATCATAGGCTGGCCATTGCATATAGCATGAACCATAGGCCATGGGATTTAGCACCAGCCAATGACTATTGCATATAGCATCAACCTTAGGCTATGGGATTCATCACCAGCTATAAACCATTACTTATAGCATCAACCTTAGGCCATGGGATTTAGCACCAGCCATAAGCCATTGCATATAGCATCAACCATAGGACATGGAATTTACCACCCGTCATAGGCCATTACATATAGCATCAATCATAGGCAATGGGATTTAGCACCAACCATAAACCATTGCATGTAGCATTAACCATAGGCCGTGGGATTTAGCCCCAGCCATAGGCCATTGCTTATAGCATGAGCCATAGGCCATGGGATTTAGCACCAGCTATAGGCCATTGCATATATCATCAACCTTAGGCCATGGGATTTAGCACCAGCCATAAGCCGTTGCATATAGCATCAACTAAAGGCCATAGGATTTAGCACCAGCCATAGGCCATTACATATAGCATCAACCATAGGCCATGGGATTTAGCACCAGCCATAGGCCATTGCATATAGCATCAATCGTAGGCCATGGGATTTAGCACCAGCCATAGGCCATTGCATATAGCATCAACCATAGAACATGGAATTTAGCATCAGCCATAGGCCATTGCATATAGCATCAACTATAGGCCATGGGATTTAGCACCAGACATAGGCCATTACATATAGCATCAACCTTAGGCCATGGGATTTAGCACCAGTCATAAACCATTGCCTATAGCATCAACTTTAGTCCATGGGGTTTAGCACCAGCCATAAGCCATTTCATATTGCATCAACCATAGGCCATGGGATTTACCACCGGTCATAGGCCATGGGATTTAGCACCAGCCATAAGCCATTGCATTTAGCATCAAACATAGGTCTTTGCATATAGTATCAACCATAGGCCATGGGATTTAGCACCAGCCATAGGCCATTGCATATAGCATCAACCATAGGCCATGGGATTTAGCACCAGACATAGGCCATTACATATATCATCAACCTTAGGCCGTGGGATTTAGCACCAGTCATAAACCATTGCATATAGCATCAAC
>NC_090751.1:92856511-92864011 GCF_036898095.1 Palaemon carinicauda | reverse complement strand
AGTTGGACACAGTAATTCCCTGTACACCTTGCTCTGAGAAAGTACACCCGGTCACATCCCTACTGCGTGGCGAGTTCCTATGTGCAACCTCTCTCATCCTTGGAGGAATAATGATATCTCTTCACGCCCTGTTTGGTTACTATCCGCGCAGTAAGGGCATGACAGGGTACACGTCCTCAGAGCAAGGTGTGCCAGAAATTCATGTATGCAACTGTACATCAATGTTTAACTATTCAGTCATAGATATCCTTTATACAATTATGCTATTTTATTTCATTATACAACTTCATAAACCTCGATGTAAAAACAACCTTATGCACCACGCAATTCATCATACAGGTGTACAAATTTGTCGTATTATACCGTAATATTATGATAAGTCATTACACTCACGTCCAACTACTCATATCTAAACAGCTGTTCATATATCCAACGTTGTACATACTGACAATTATTCTTGATTGGACAGCCGTGCACTCGTCATTTATAATTTTCTTTTCTCTTTTCTGTGGTCAAATTGATCTTTTGATCGTTTCGTCTGAAGCAGCGGAAGTGTATTACACACACAAATGCATACACAAATACACTATGTAATTTGTCTGCATTCAGCTGTCGGCACCATATGTTAAGTGGAAGTACATAGTTGTAGTTTTTGTCTATTCCTCAAGCCAGTGTTCTGTTTTAATTTTTATATAGTGCGAGTATATATGTATGTATATATATATATATATATATATACTATACATATATATATATATATATATATATGTGTGTGTGTGTGTATGTATGTGTATGTTTGTGTTTATATATATGTATATATATGTATGTATATACATATATATGTATTTGTGTGTATTTGTGCTTATGGGTGCATGGAAAGTGAATATATTTGTATATGAGAGAGAGAGAGAGAGAGAGAGAGATGAGAGAGAGAGAGAGAGAGAGAGAGAGCGTACATAAGAAGACACCGCAACATAAGACACAAAATGAGTTAGGAGTTTTTTTTCCAGTTCAATTTTTCCATGTGTTTACAGACTTAATGCAGTTCTCGAAGAAGGTTGTTCAAATTTGCTTCTATTTTTTTTCTTTTCTTTCTCTTCCTTCTACGGTTGCGTTGGCTGTTACATTTGCCTTCCCTGGCCACCTGAAGGAATGTTGATTGCTAATTCCTGCAGTGTTGATTCTTCCTCTGGTGCAATTTGGTGGCTTTTTTGCTTTTGGGCAAGGTGGGTCTCCATGCTATGGATGCTTGGGGATGCTTTCGGGTGCCAATTGACTCTTGCAAATGCTTGCAGATTCTTTTGGATGCTTATGGATTTTATTAGATGTTTTTGGGTTCTTGTGGATGCTTATGGGTTCTTATAATTATTTTTGGTTTCTTTTAGATGCTTATGAGTTCTTATAGCTAATTTAAGATTCTTTTAGATGCTCATGGTTTATTATAGATGTTCTTGGATTCTTTTAGATGCTTATGGAATCTTATAGATGTTTTTGAATCTTTTAGATGCTTATGAATTCTTATAAATATTTTTGGATTCTGTTAGATGCTTATGGATTCTTATAGAAGTTTTTGGAATCTTGTGGATGCTCATGTATTCTTATAGATACTTTTTGATTATTTTAGATGCCTATGAATTCTTATAGATCTTATTGGATTCTTTTAGATGCTTATGGATTCTTATAGATATTTTTGGATTCTTTTAGATCATATGGATTCTTATAGATACTTTTTGATTATTTTAGATGCTTATGAATTCTTATAGATATTATTGGATTCTTTTAGATGCTTATGGAATCTTTTAGATGTTTTTTAGTCTTTTAGATGCTTATGAATTCTTATGAATATTTTTGGATTCTGTTAGATGCTTATGGATTCTTATAGATATTTTTGGATTCTTTTAGATCTCTATGGATTCTTATAGATATTTTGATTATTTTAGATGCCTATAAATTCTTATAGATCTTATTGGATTCTTTTAGATGCTTATGGATTCTTATAGATATTATTGGATTCTTTTAGATGCTTATGGATTCTTATAGATATTTTTTGGATTCTTAGTGGCTAATGGGACGTACAAACACTATTCTATTTAGCTATTGCAGATCTTAAGACAACATTCGGGAAAGAGTGGTTAAGGAAAACGTAGCGAAAGGTGTTGGAAAAGGAAAATAAGGACAAGAGAAACAGAAGATAGGATTATTTCAAAAGAAAATAATTGTATAGGAAAATGGAATAAAGAGGGTACAGAAAAGCTTAAAGTACGATAGTGGGAAAAAAACGGAAGGGAAAAGTAAGAAAGGTAGTGAAAGAGGAAAAGAAAGGATGGAAAAGAAAGAGAAAGGGAAGAGGAATGGCAGAGAAAAGAGGAATAGAATCAGGAAGGATAAAAAATTGTCTGGAAAATCTGAAGGTGGATGAATATTCTGAAACAATAATTTGATATGCCTTTATAGTCGTATGATAAATGATTTCCGAAAAGTAAATGGAGCCATAGTGAAAATAATGCCAATAGACAGATGACAGTAGGGTCACCTCAGATTGAAGAAAGAGGAGTTTCCGTATATTGGAGACAGAAGAGTCGCCGTAGATTTGAAACAGAATTTCCCTCTTAGATTGTAGACAAAGTCACAGTAGACTAGATATAAAGTGCCCCTAGACTGCAGACAAAGTTACAGTAGACTGGATATAAAGTGCCCCTAGACTGTAGACAAAGTCACAGTAGACTAGGTATAAAGTGCCCCTAGACTGTAGACAAAGTCACAGTAGACTAGATATAAAGTGCCCCTAGACTGCAGACAAAGTCACAGTAGACTGGATATAAAGTGCCCCTAGACTGTAGACAAAGTCACAGTAGACTGGATATAAAGTGCCACTAGACTGTAGACAAAGTCCCAGTAGACTTGATATAAAGTGCCCCTAGACTGTAGACAAATTCACAGTAGACTGGATTTAAAGTGCCCCTAGACTGTTGACAAAGTCACAGTAGACTGGATTTAAAGTGCCCCTAGACTGTAGACAAAGTCACAGTAGACTGGATTTAAAGTGCCCCTAGACTGTTGACAAAGTCACAGTAGACTGGATATAAAGTGCCCCTAGACTGTAGACAAATTCACAGTAGACTGGATATAAAGTGCCCCTAGACTGTAGACAAAGTCACAGTAGACTGGATTTAAAGTGCCCCTAGACTGTTGACAAAGTCACAGTAGACTGGATTTAAAGTGCCCCTAGACTGTAGACAAATTCACAGTAGACTGGATTTAAAGTGCCCCTAGACTGTTGACAAAGTCGCAGTAGACTGGATATAAAGTGCCCCTAGACTGTAGACAAATTCACAGTAGACTGGATATAAAGTGCCCCTAGACTGTAGACAAAGTCACAGTAGACTGGATATAAAGTGCTCTAGACTGTAGACAAATTCACAGTAGACTAGATATAAAGTGCCCCTAGACTGTAGACAAAGTCACAGTTGCCTGGATATAAAGTCCCCTTAGATTATAGACGGAAGGATCACCTTAGACAGGAGCCAGAGGGATCACAATAGACAGGGGATTAAAGGTCATCGTAGACAGGGGACAGAAAAGTCACCATAGAAGACGACAGAATGAGCAGCATAAAAAAGGGGTTAGTCAGGTCGCTTTAGCTAGTAGACAGAAGGTTAACTATAGAATAGGGTTAGGCAAGTCCTTATAAAAAGTAGACAGAAGTTACACCATAGAATAGGCTAGAAATAGACAAGACATTGTAAAAGTAGACAGGTATCCAAACAGACAGAAGACTGAAGAGTCGTCCCCTTTCGACGGAGGGTAAGAGAATCAGGATGAATGGGAAGGGAAGTTATTATTATTATTATTATTATTATTATTATTATTAGCAGCTAAGCTACAACCCTATTTGGAAAAGCAGTATGTTTTAAGTCTAAGGGCTCCAACAGGGAAAAATAGCCCAGTGAGGAAAGGAAATAAGGAAAAAAATCACCAGACTTCTAAAAGTTGTCTGATTCACTACAGCCCCAGATAATGCTAGCAACTCATGGTCGTTTCATGCTATTATAGTAATCATTTTAATCAATAGGGTGTAACAGATAAGTGGTCAACCAAAATTCCTGCCAACAGCGCAACTCATGCGGTGAACTGTTGGCATTACCAAAGTTTATTTTTAGCATCCCTACAATCCCTAGTGACCCCCACTTTTTAGCTTCCTGCTTCTTTTTCGTGCCCAACCTCATGACTTTTACTTCATGGTGCAATTGTGGGATTATACAACAGTTGCACCTCCCTCATAAATAGCCTCAAAGGCTCCAGCACCAGTCCATGTGACCTCAATTTTATTAATAAAATCAAATTAGATATATAAGCCATTCTCTCCACATGGATAGGTCACCTTAGACCACTTCACCTGATGTGATATTTGGTTCCAGAATATAAATTTGTAAATTTTTATAAGAATACGAGTGTTTGATACCCGTCAAAAAGACGGCTAAATATTTAGATAGATATGCACATACATGCTCACGCACCCCTCCTTACCAGGGTATGACTACACATTCTCCGATATACCAATACCCAAGGGACGAAAAGAGCTCAGCGTAACTATATATATATATATATATATATGATATAGCCAAGCACTTTTTTTATTATATAGGGGAGACTTCCTTATTTCCTTCCTACTTTGCCGTTAGTAGCTATTCGATGCAGATGCTCTCTCTCTCTCTCTCTCTCTCTCTCTCTCTCTCTCTCAATACATATAAGTGCTTGCCATCTCAATTACTCGCTTTGCATGGCAATCGACGTGCAATATCGAGTTTGTTGTTTGCTGCCGCGATGCGGTTCATTAGTCGAGACCCCAACGATTTGGCTGGGCGCTCCTGCCGGTGGACCCAGCCCACTTCAAAACACATTACCTTCTAAGTCAATGGACCCACCGTGAAATTTGTCTTATTGTTGACAAAGATGACGTTCACAGATTGCTGCTTTTTCGTAGACCCTCCTTCTTTCCTCCTGTCCTTCCTCCCTCTCTTCCTCCGTTCCTCACATCCCTTCTCCCCCTCTCTCATCTTCCATCCTTTTAATATTCTATACTCCTAGCAGGATTGGAGAGAGAGAGAGAGAGAGAGAGAGAGAGAGAGAGAGAGAGATTCCTCTTCCCTCCTTTTTCATTCTCCATCCATTCAAATTTTTTACTCCTAGCAGGATTGGAATGAGAGAGAGAGAGAGAGAGAGAGAGAGAGAGAGACCTCTTCTCTCCTTTCTCATTCTCCATATTTGATATTTTTTTTACTCCTAGCACGAATGGAATGAGAGAGAGAGAGAGAGAGAGAGAGAGAGAGAGACCTCTTCTCTCCTTTCTCATTCTCCATCTTTTATAATTTTTTTACTCCTAGCACGAATGGAATGAGAGAGAGAGAGAGAGAGAGAGAGAGAGAGAGAGAGAGTTTTGGAATGAGAAGATAGATTTCAAAAGGAGAGAAAGGGATGGGTTAGGAGTACCAATGATAGGTCACGTGTACGTCTATTGAAGGAGAGAGAGAGAGAGAGAGAGAGAGAGAGAGAGAGATGCAGCTTATGCAGGACGTTTTTCTAACCAGTATTATGTGTATAAACAAGTCAGTGTTACATGATATACAGTGTATTCTAGTGTTTGTCAACACCACTTTTCATCCTCCTCGTCCGAGAGTATGGAAAGGGGGAGGAGCTGACTTATGTACCCACTATCCTTTTCTTAACTCTCTCTCTCTCTCTCTCTCATCTCTCTCTCTCTCTCTCTCAAAACATTTATTTGCCATTAAGGATGAACGTGACCTATTATATGAAGTTCAGTATTACTGTCTATTTACACACATTTACCATTAAGAATTTGAGTGACTTATCCCTTGAATCTCTCTCTCTCTCTCTCTCTCTCTCTCTCTCTCGTGCCATTGAATACACCCACATACCCAATTTCTTTACACCTACATTAATCTCTCTCTCTCTCTCTCTCTCTCTCTCTCTCTCCACTCCCCTGCTACCCCCCATCTTAGACAATGTCAATATTGATCAAAGGGGCGTGGTATCTATGACTCCAGGGGCGCAAATACCCAAGACATCACTATCAGGTGTTTCAAGAACGTGCCCCTTGGAAATACCTCTCTCTCTCTCTCTCTCTCTCTCTCTCTCTCTCTGGTTCCTTTACAATACTTGGGCGTGCTTGCGCATGCGTATTCATATATAGCCCTTGGTAGCATTCGTCTTGATTGATGGGTTTGGAACCGCCATTCATAATTTGTGTATTTTTTATATAGTATTCACTTGACTTTTTTTTTTCAATTTTAATTTAGTTTTAAAGTTTAGATATTTCTGAAAAAGTATGGGCCACTTGAGTCTTGACAGGAAAAGAGCATTGACAAATCGCTCGCTTGCGACAACGACGTCATAACTCAAAAAAAATGTATTTTTGAGTTATCCATATAGACATATTCATCTTCAAATACTGATTTTTTTTTGGCAAAAGTGCCATAATTGTAGCTAAAAAATTGATCGCTAGAAGCGCTATATATCCTAACGACATCCATTAATATGAGTGTTTTAATTGATTAAAATGGCTCTCCTGAAAAATAGTTATTTTTGAGTTATGACGATGTTGCCGCAAACGAGAGAAATATACCTCCTGAAGCGTTGGAGAACTTGATTCTTATAAATGAATTATTAAATTATAAAGGAAACAAGGGGTGGATAGAGAGTTCCGCATTCTGTATGTCAAATACGAAACTCATAATGTCTGTGTCTTATTCTCGTCTGAACCTCTTGATATTCATCCTCAAAGGAAGTTACGCCCATATTTTGTTTGTACAGGGTAGAATCTTACCTTTGGTCGCTGCAAACTCACTGTCCTTGTGAGCTAAGGAGGGGGGTTGGGGGTGGGGGGGAGCCTATAGGCCTATCTCCTGAGTAATCAGCAGCCATTGCCTGGCCATCCTTGGTCCTACCTTGGATGGAGATATATGTGTATATGTTACTGTATGCCTCATACACACTAAAATATATTCTCTCTCGCTCATTCATAAAAAAAAAAAAAACTTCAAAATCAATATCCTTGATCGGTAATGGGATAGAATAGGACCTGAAAGTAACAAATTTTAGGGAAAAGGGGATTAGAGGCAATAAGAACTGCCCTTGTGGCTTTAAGCACCGTGACAAAAATTTGACCAAGATTCAGTTGGACTCAGGAATTTTTGGTACACCTCACTCTGAAGAAGTGAGCTTAATCACACCCTCACTGCGCGTTCAGTCCCTGTGTTTAGCCCAGTCCGCCATCTCTTCATGCACTATACACTGTTAAAAAAAATCCCGAATTTTAATGGGAAATTCTCCGTAAAAATATACTGTTCTCAGCCGTATTTCAATAAAATACAGGCGACCGTAATTTTACTATACTTTGTTATTATATTTTACGGGTGGGTGACCGTAATATCACTCCTTTACGTCAATATATCCGTTTTTAAAACGATAAAAATCCTGGAT
>NC_090751.1:92828824-92853511 GCF_036898095.1 Palaemon carinicauda | reverse complement strand
GATCAATAGATTTCAGTAATTTATTCAGGGATCGTGTAAGCAGTCTCATAAAATATTGATAAACAACCGCTAATGCTTTTTAATGCTCCTGCATTTAATTATATTGAGAAAATTAGCTGGTGTCTTTGAGCTTGAAATATAGGCTGCGTGGACGATAAATCAATATTTGTACGGTATTAATATATACTATGAATATATACTATGAATATATATATATATATATATATATATATATATATATATATATATATATATATATATATATACACACATAATGTATGTATGATCATATAAGATATATAAGTACACATATACATATACATAAAGGTACATACATACACAATTTATATATATATATATATATATATATATATATATATATATATATATATATATATATATATATATATATATATACAGAGGCAAAGTATACTCATCAAAACGAGGATTAAATAAACGTATGAAGGAAAAAAATTATACTATATAACAATTTTTAAAAGTACAGCAAACGCATGCAATGGAGAACAAACGGATACTAAATGTCTTTAAACCTGAATTGAATAAGAGAAATAACGGAAAACGAGATCAGAGAGAGAGAGAGAGAGAGAGAGAGAGAGAGAGAGAGAGAGAGAGAGAGAGAGAGAGAGAGAGAGAATCAGTAAGTGAAAACAGGATTTCACGAAGACAACGGTACTTATTTAATAAATAAATAAAATTAATAAATAAACAAATATGAAAATAATTATCAAACAAACACAAGAATAATTATTAAACAAACAAATAAATTATCAAATAACAACCCTAAACAAATAAAACCGTGAATAATTGTCAAACAAAACACAAGAATAATTATTAAAAAAAAAAAAAAAAAAAAAAAAAAAAAGAATAAGACGAATAATTAATGCTGAAGAGGCTATTTCAACAGCCTTACCTGAAACTGGATTTTCAAGATGGTGCCCAAAGAATCTGCCATTTAACACTCACTTACCTGAAAGAAAAGGAAAATCTTTAAGGAACTCAAATTAAAGAGATTAATTGGTCATTAAAGTTTTACGTGCAATCTAGTAACACTATCAAACACATACACCCACACACAAGAGTATATATATACATACTATACATACAACAACAATAAATGCAGTCGCTTCTAGTACACTGAAGGAAAAAGGCCTCAGACATGTCTCTATTCATGTCTGGGGTTGGGCAATTTTCATCACCACGCTAGCCACTGCGAATTGGTGATGGTGGGAGACTTTAGTCTGATCGCTCACAGGAAACCAACCTATTATATGTGACCCTGACTAGTACATCATTGCTGATCCTATACATATATATATATATATATATATATATATATATATATATATATATATATATATATATAATATATATATATATATAGTATATATATATATATACACATGGGATCCGGACAGAATCCTGACAGCCATAATCCCGACAGACCAAAATCATGACAAACACAAAATCCCGACCAAAATTTATATATATATATATATATATATATATATATATATATATATATATATATATATATATATATATATATATATATATAAAATATATTTATATATATAATATATTTATATATAATATATATATATATATATATATATATATATATATATATATATATATATATATATATATATATATATATATATATATATATATAAGTAAAATTAACAAGGATACTATCCCTCTTTTCTTTTTCTTTCTTCATTCTTGCCATCTACTCTCTATGACTTAGTCTTCACTTCAAAGCGCTTAAAATCAATTTTATATATTTGGGGTAACAAAAATAACTGTTCTTTTAATACAATGAAAATTAATATTCGCATGGATATAAATTTAAAAAGTTAAAACTTTTTTGAAAGGATACCCAGCTAAAGGACAAATATAAATGCATAATAAAAAGATAATTTCACAGCATAATGAAATATTCGACATGGATAAAGAATCTAAAAAGGTAAAAAACTTTATTTAAGGGATAAATTATGGGCTATTCCTCCAATATAATCTAAAACATTTTGATGATCTTGTTCCATCACCTTAGTGATCAACGCGTTCTTCACGAATAAGTTTTCTCCCTTTTTTGTTAAGGTTCTGGTTCCCCGCGAATAATGCATTCAATTTGGTTGTTGACTTGTTGCTCTTCCTTTGTAGCTCTTTAATTATATTGTAAAGACCTATATGAGCTCCTCCAATGATGTTTTCCCATCTCCTGAGCTAAGCCTCAACTGCATTTTGCGTACGTGGAAATCCTGATTGCATGGAGTCATGTTCTGACCACATAATAGGAGGAAATGTTGGTGGCACACGAACAACAGCGTTGTTACGCAAATGCCTTCTAATGCTTCCTAGTACTTACTTACTTACTTTACTTTACGGGTTTATTTCTCGCTCTCCATCAGACACTAAAGGTCTGTAGTTATTTTCAAACCAAGTAATAACATCGCTTGCTTCTTCTGGTAAACAAGATTTTAAGACTTCGAAGGCGTCCGGAATTTCATCAGATGAAAAAAATGCCAAGGCAAATAAATAAAATCTTCATCTGTGCCGTAACGAATTGACAATCCAGCTGACTGAATTCTTCTCCAGATGCACTGTACTAAATGATAAAAAAAAAGCAGAGTTTGTTGTTGACGTTAGGAAATTCACCTTTAGAAGCTTTAATTACCGTTAGTTCCAAATCAGATACTATGCATTGTGGGTCCAGATAAATTTCATTTTCGTCAGCAATGTCGGTCAAATCCTCAAACAAGCGTTTATACAAGACCTCACTCTTCCCAGTCATAAAAGCATACACAAGTGGAAAAAAACAATGCAATTTCCATGTACCACAGGGTGCATGAATTGTGTGCATTTGGTAAAATATTATAGGTACAGTTAGAATCAAAAGAACGCAATATCTTTCGTCAGATGTCTCTATTGTTCCCATGACAAAACAGACAAGGTGTTGCTCTTCTTACTACTTCTACGAAATGGGCGGAGCCTTCACAAACCTTAGCGAACCAAAGACGGTAAAGTGCTGTCTTTGTCAGCAAAAGCATACAAAAGTTACAAATCAAGTTGCCATATTTCAATTCTTTATTATCATTTGACGTCTCAAATATCCAATGCAAATACAAAACACACACACATTATTATATATATATATATATATATATATATAATATATATATATATATATATATATATATATATATATATATATATATATATTATATATATATGTGTGTGTGTGTTCAGTATATCATATATATATATATATATATATATATATATATATATATATATATATATATATATATATATATATATATATATTTTTGGGCTCAAGCCATGTCGTCCTGATGGAAGTTCCTATAGGGTAGCTTCCTAGGGTATATTACAACTACGGCGATATTCCCAGAGAATTTACCTTAAGGTACCAGAATTCTAACTCCTGGAGCGAGTATCCCTCGTGAAAGGGATATCGCGACATATCAGAGGACGTATTCTAGACACGTCACATGGCAATCTACGACCTGAATAGAGATTCGTCTCGTAGGAGGGAGATTGACGAGATACGAATTCGGGAAAGAAAAAGGGGAGCCGCTCCCAAGGCATCCCTATCCCCCGATTCGTATGCGTGCCTGGCGCCAATCCTGGCGCCATCTGTATTCCTTTTTGCGTAGCTTAACAACTCGGTGTTTTTTCCTGTTTTTCTCGCAAATCTTGGATTTATTCAACTTTTCATGGCTTCTTCGTCTTCGTTGACCTCGGATAAGTTGAGTATAGTGTCTGTTATGTATAAATGTAGGCTCTTGGTAAAATTTTGAGTGATTAATAGTTAATCTTTGATACAAGAGCCGTAGCCTACCAGAGGTGTCCTGGACACTGTCACTCGCTAGGTATAAATTAGTTAGTCAGAGTGACATTCCTGGTTGTTTTGCTTAATAAAATTTAGCTATTTAGCTTTACATAGGATTTCCTTTCGTGCTTAGTATTATTTGGCGAAGTATTCGCCATTCTGGCCTACGCTAGGCCATGTAGCCTAGTCGTTTGGTCCTAGTACTTAATGCATGATTATGGTTTTTCCGAGTGTAATTAAAATTTTATTGAAGCTTTAGGCTATATTTTATACATTTAGACTGTGTGGAATATTTCCAAGATTGTATACGTGAGAGTTTCGGTGAATTAGGTAATCGATTCTCTTGGTGCCTAGGCTAATTGCTTATGGAGCCTTAGTATACTTTATCATACTCCCCGGTTGCTTTCTTTTCTTCGGAGAAGGTATGCAATCCCTTTCCCTCTGTTTAAGCCTTGGGCTTATCCCTAAGTGGTTTTTTCCGAATTTATTTTCGATAAAACTATACTAGGGTGTTACTGTACCTTCCTGTTCCTGCTGAGTCTGGTTCAAAGAGGGACAGAACAACAGAGTTTTTAGTCTGAGTCCGTGTTGTTTGGCTTGGGGCAGAGTCTCCCTCGCTGACCTAACACTTACAAAGGGAGCTGAGCTCCCTTAGGTCACTGTCGAAGGTTTCTGTAGTTATGATTCCTTCTCGTGTGATCGACCAGACTAAGTCCTGTTGCTGTTCTCGGGGAGGATAAATCTTCCCTTGGGAGTTGCAACGCCTTCCTTGCTTTGGTGCTCTGGAAGCTGGCAGGTATTATACTACTGCGCTGGCCCTTTCCCTTAGATCTCCCTTAGGCTAAGACAGAGTTCTTGGCTGCGGGTGATCTGTCACTAAAGCAAGGTTGGCAGGACCCTCTTGTCCCTTCCCCCTCTATCTCCGTAATGGCCTAGCCATTACTGTACTGTACCTTGCCGGCCGGCAGAGCTGGCCGGCAGGGGTATTACTGTACCATATGTCTTTCTACTTCTGGACCTAGTATAGGTTGGGATATGGATTGACTAAGCCCATTGCCGGCCGGCAGAGACGCTGGACGGCAAGGGTCTTATGTTTTCGAGTGCTGCCCGGACCTCTCTTGGTCCCTCATCCATGCCTGCCGGCAGAGCCGGACGGCATTGGTCAAGGAAGCCTGAATTAAGTTTCTCCCCTTCCTTATATGCACTCTTTCGGTTGCCGGGCTTGGGGGGTTGTGTACACTCTTATCCCGGCATCCATTCTATTTTCTTCTAGTGCTGTACCTGTCCCGGCAGCCGGCCTATGAGGCCGGCTGCCGGCCTGTGAGGCCGGCAGCCGGGCAGGGGTAGTCTTCTGGTTCTTTTGCTGCCGGCTGGCATCGGTCTTGTACCTTTGCCGGCCGGCTTATGTCAGTCCTTGTCTGCCGGTCACCAAGAGTGTGGCCGGCAGCTGGGTACTACCTTGTGTAGTTGCTGGCCGGCAATCATTGCCGGCCAACACTGGCTGTTACTGGCCGGCAGCTGCTGCCGCCGGCACAGGCATTTGAACCAGAGGGCTGCCGCCCTATAGCTGTTAAGTAGTATACTTTAAAGCTAATTGTGGTGTGTGCCGGCCGGCAAAGGCAGGCCGGCACACATCCTCCTATACTGTACTAGTATTCTTCTGTATAGCATATACAGTAAGAAGAAAACTATAGTAAAAGTTTAGGTACAGCACTGTATCTTCTAACACTATTGTGTTTTCTTACACAGCCCTTTGCTGTTGCCCTCAGACAGGAAGCAGAGTTCTTCCCCGTCTATTATCCAGGATTTTAAAAATCATTGCCTAGGTGTGAGCTCCACCTGTTTCCTCTGGAAACCTTGCATTGGTTACTCTAGTAGAGATAAACCATTTTTGATTTTATTATCCGGAAGGCTGCAACAATGGGTTGTGAGGGAAACACAAGTGTGTGTCTTTCATTTATGAATTGTTATGCTATAATATGCATATCCAGTGATACATAGTTCACTTGATACTCATGGAAATTTCTTCTCTTTACAGGAGGACCCTCCGAAGTGCGGAAATGTTTTCTGCAATGTCCGCAGCAAAAACCTCTGCGGACATGAGTGTTGTAGGAGACACGCAGCATGTGCTGTCTCCAAGGATGATCTCCAGTATTGGGACCCTCAGGTATGTACTGTATGCACTAACCTGATTACTGAGGCTTTTGATTCCCCTAGAACGGCGGAATCAAGGGATATAGCTAGGGAAAAGCTTCGTACTTGGGTAAGGGGCTTCAAGAAGAACACCTCTGGCCCTTATCTTCCAAGTGAGAAGATGAGGGCGTATCTTTTTCCCCAGGCATCAGCTGAGGCAGTGATTCCCCAGCCTCAAGAGGAGATCCTTCAAGATCAAGTCCAGGTGGACGAGGAAGTCGCAGATGCGATGCAAGACATCCAGTTGTGTGACAGGATGTCTGACCTGGACGATCGTTTGGAAGAAGACCTCCTGGCAGAAGGTCAGGATCAAGTCCAAACCCCGGATGTCGTAGAGGATGAGGTCGACGAGGTGTCGGCTACTCCGGTTCAGATGCCGGAGCCTATCCCCTCAACATCAGCTGGCCTCCCAGTAGAACTGGGACAGGCCCTCTCTTCGATTGTTGGAATGATCCAACAAATGCAGAAGGAGAATCAGGAGAAGGCGGCTGCAATGGAACTGCGTATGCAGTCCCTGGCAGAATCACATGGGCCCCGGAAAAGGCTCAATGTGAAAGACCTTCCCATATGCTCAGATGCTAACCCATGGAGGTATGCTGAGCACATGCCGATGACGACTGGAAAGATCGTCATTTCGGATAAGCTGGGTTCAGTTCTCCTAGAGGAGGTAGAATTCTGGCCCAGCAAGGCATCATATCCGGACTGCTATGTCCGGCTGAGAAAAGAACCAGCTTCAAGGGAGGAGACAGAGCCGAAGGAGGTCATTGTTATGGACCACGCTAAGGCTCAAGCCCTACTTTCATCCTCGATGAAAGAGAGGGGCTTCTCGAATTCGAAGGTAGCTGCATTGAGCAAGAAGCTCCCTTCGTTTGTGTCCTCTCCTGATAGAGCCTTCCCCTTTTTACAGAAAGGGTTTACGGCTGTCCTAAAGGCAGTCGAGGCCGGCAAGCCTTGCCCCTCCCTGGAGGAGTGTAAACCCTTGTCGCTGGCTCTACCTATGGACCACAAAGACTGGAAGGATGTCCATCTAACATTCTCAGTGGGAAAGTTGGAGGCTGATATTGCCGGACGGCAATTCGGCGAGGACCTCCCCAAGCTGTCCGAATCTCTTTTACGAAGAGAGTTCGAGACAAAAGAAAGACTGGCTGCCTCAATGTCTCATCAGACTACTCTCGAGACGATGGCAAGTGACCCCAAGGTCCATGAAATGTTCATGGTAGTGGCTAAGTCTCACTTAGCCACAGTGACGAAGGACCTTTATAACTTCGTCAAGGCAAGGAGAGCTTGCAGGGAGTTCGTGTTCACCGGGGCTTCGGTGAGACACGAGCCAAGGAAGTTAATCTCCTCCAACATTTGGGGAAAAGACCTTTTCCCTACCGATGTGGTCAAAGAGGTTGTTGATAAGGCCGCCGTGGAGAATAGAAATCTTCTCCAGAAGTGGGGCCTGGCTATCAAAAGAAAATCTTCCCCGGATGAGGGTCCTCAACCAAAGAGGAAGAATATGAAGACTAGGCTACCATCTCGGCCAGCCAAGCCTTATAGACAGCAACAGCAACTGCAATTGCCTTTGCCTCCAGTGCCCCAGTTGGTGGGACAAACCCCGACTGCCTTTCAGTGGGTACCCCAGGCGGTGCCAGGTCAGTCAACCACATTCGCCCCAACGTTCGAAGGACAGTCTTCTTCCTTTCGTGCAAAACCTAGAGGAGCAGCCAGAGGCTCGTCTAGGCGCCCCTCAAGGGGAAGGGGATTCAGAGGTGGTCGTGGTCAGGGAGGCAAGACCTCAGGACGGCAGTCCAAGTGAAATGATACCGGTAGGAGGGAGACTGATGAAATTTTGGGATCGCTGGACCTTCGATCCCTGGGCCCAAAGCCTACTCAAGAATGGACTGGGTTGGAGCTGGTACAGCACTCCACCCCCATGCCTTCGGTTTTTCCAACACTCCACCCCCATTTTGGAGGAGTACGTTCAAGAACTATTGGAGAAAAATGTGATCCGAAAGGTGAAGTCCATCAAATTCCAAGGGAGGCTGTTTTGTGTTCCCAAGAAAGACTCGGAAAAGCTCAGAGTCATTCTGGACTTGTCACCACTCAACAAGTTCATAGTGAATTGCAAATTCAAGATGCTAACACTGCAACACATAAGGACCTTACTGCCCAAGAGGGCATACTCAGTCTCTATAGACTTGTCAGACGCCTATTGGCACATTCCAATCAGCCGTCGACTCTCCCCCTACCTAGGGTTCAGGCTACAACGAAAACTGTACGCCTTCAGAGCCATGCCATTCGGGCTAAACATAGCCCCAAGGATTTTCACGAAGCTTGCGAGCGCAGCTCTCAAACAATTACGCCTAAAGGGAATTCAGGTAGTAGCCTACCTGGACGACTGGCTGGTGTGGGCAGCATCCGAGACCGAATGCTTGCAAGCTTCCAGTCAGGTGATCCAGTTCCTAGAGTACCTAGGCTTCAAGATCAACAAGAAAAAGTCTCGACTTTCTCCATCCCAAAAGTTCCAGTGGCTGGGAATCCACTGGGACCTTTTGTCACACAGTTTCTCCATCCCAATGAAGAAAAGGAAGGAGATAGCGGGCTCTGTCAAGAGACTTCTAGATTCCGAAAGGATATCAAGACGCGAACAGGAGAGGGTACTAGGCTCTCTCCAGTTTGCTTCAGTGACAGACCCAGTGCTAAGAGCACAGCTAAAGGATGCAACCGGAGTTTGGAGAAGGTATGCATCAAACGCGCGAAGAGACCTGAGAAGACCAGTGCCGCCTCGGCTACGTACTCTTCTCAGACCTTGGTCCCAAGCCAGACATCTAAAGAAGTCTGTTCTTCTTCAGCCACCTCCCCCGTCGTTGACGATTCACTCAGACGCCTCAAAGGAGGGATGGGGAGGTCACTCTCATCGGAAAAAAGTCCAGGGGACTTGGTCCAAGCTATTCAGGACCTTTCATATAAACTTTCTAGAAGCTATGGCAGTGCTCCTTACCTTAAAGAAAGTCTCCCCGCGTCACTCGATCCACATAAGATTGGTGACAGACAGCGAGGTGGTTGTGAGATGCTTGAATCGACAAGGGTCGAGGTCACCACCTCTCAACCAAGTGATGTTAGCCATTTTCCGATTGGCGGAAAAGAAGAAGTGGTACCTGTCGGCAGTTCACCTTCAAGGAGTCCGCAATGTGACAGCGGACGCTCTATCCAGGTTCACACCGATAGAGTCGGAATGGTCCTTAGACGCAGGATCATTTTCCTTCATTCTGAATCAAGTCCCAGAACTGCAAATAGACCTCTTTGCGACGAAAGACAACAAGAAGTTGCCCCTGTACGTGTCCCCGTACGAGGACCCCTTAGCGGAAGCAGTGGACGCAATGTCCCTCGACTGGAACAGATGGTCCAGGATTTATCTGTTCCCTCCTCACAACCTTCTGTTGAGGGTCCTCAACAAACTGAGATCCTTCAAGGGGGTAGCGGCAATAGTGGCCCACAAGTGGGCGAACAGCATGTGGTTCCCCTTGGCGTTGGAACTACAGATGAAGTTCGTGCCGCTACCACATCCAGTTCTGACCCAGCGAGTCCAGAAGTCGACTGTCTGCGCTTCATTACAGAAAACCCAGACCCTGCAGCTCATGATTTTCTCGCCCTAGCGGTGAGAAAGCGCTTCGGGATTTCGAAAGCCAGCATAGACTTCCTAGAGGAATACAAGTGCAAATCGACTAGAAGGCAATATGAGTCATCTTGGAGAAAATGGGTGGCCTTTGTAAAGGCAAAGAATCCGCAGGAGATCTCAACAGATTTCTGCTTATCTTTCTTCATCCATCTCCATGGCCAAGGATTGGCAGCTAACACGATTTCAGTGTGTAAATCGGCTTTGATGAGACCCATTTTATTTGCCTTCCAGATCGACCTAGGTAACGAGATCTTTAATAAAGTTCCGAAAGCCTGCGCTAGGCTCAGACCTTCAGCACCTCCAAAGCCCATCTCATGGTCTTTAGACAAAGTTCTTCATTTCGCCTCCTTGTTGAGCAATGAAGAATGTGCGTTAAAGGATTTGACGCAAAAAGTTATTTTCCTATTTGCACTCGCGTCCGGGGCCAGGGTTAGTGAGATCGTAGCCCTCTCGAGAGAGGCAGGTCGTGTTCAGTTCCTGGATGGGGGGGGAGCTGAACCTGTTTCCGGATCCTACGTTTCTCGCCAAGAATGAGTTACCCACCAACAGGTGGGGTCCCTGGAGAATCTGTCCTCTGAAAGAAGATGCATCTCTATGTCCAGTAGAATGCCTAAAGGTCTATCTTCGTAGAACTTCAGACTTCAAGGGTAGTCAACTATTCAGGGGAGAAACATCAGGCTCAAATTTATCTCTGAATCAACTCAGAGCGAAAATGACATATTTTATTCGCAGAGCGGATCCTGACAGTACACCCGCAGGTCACGATCCGAGGAAAGTTGCCTCATCCCTAAATTTCTTTAATTGTATGGATTTTGAACATCTCCGTTCATACACGGGCTGGAAGTCTTCCAGGGTGTTCTTTCGCCACTATGCGAAGCAAGTAGAGGAACTTAAGAGATCTGTGGTAGCAGTGGGTCGTGTAGTTAACCCTACTGTTTAACTCTGCGAGGAACAGTGGTCTTAATTGGGACGATTAAGCCCAGGGTGAGTGTGTAGGTACATACTGTACTACAAACTAAATGAGGGCACCAAGTGCCCATATAGACTGTTCCTTCCTTCAAAGGTGAACCTTGCATAAGTTCAGACATGTGTGCCAAGCGTTTCTAACGCTAATGTGATTGATTTGTAATACAGATTTTTTATGACTTGATACCTTGGTATCTCATTAAAGTGGTGTTTAATGGTTTTTCTTTCAGATAAACAAGTTCTGTTTACTATCATACTTATGCTTAAAGTTTTGGGTTACCCTCTTTTATATAAATATATATATTTGTTGTTAACCTGTCTGTTTATTATCTGTCAATAAACTTGTTCTTGAGAACCTTGCGTCTCTTTCACCTGTGTCAATTTATTGGTATAATTGAGCATTTTAATTCTATGTATCTTATCTGGGATAATTCTGATAGAATTGTTCTGTTTTGCAAGCTATGTTGCATTGGTTTATGTAAGTCCCCTAATGGGAGGACTCCGTCCCATAAAGGGACGAGGGCGGTTTTATTAGTTTCTTCCTATGCGGATATAAACCTTTGTCCAATACAAGTATTGTGCGAATGACTGGTCAATATATTGACGCAGTGGTTCTATACAAACTATGCTTTACTTAATATAGGGCGAGACCACTATATTAGCTTGCCTGGTATTCATACATAGATATATGTACTCTTCGAGACTTTCCAGAGTCTAGTAGGACTCTTCCCTGTAGGGGGCAGGAAGCTCTAACATAGTTTATAGTTAGTTGAAAAGATGTATAACGGTAACATCTTAGGTCTCTAGGTCTAGTCGACCGGGAATAAATATCTCCGGGGAGTACGGCACGTTCTGAGAATCCACAGATACAGTAATGCTCTGGTACACTTCCATCAGGACGACATGGCTTGAGCCCAAAAAACGGATTTTGAGCGAAGCGAAAAATCTATTTTTGGGTGAGATAGCCATGTCGTCCTGATGGACCCGCCCTTGCCTTTCTAAGAAAGGGCTGTAGGACCCCTCCCTACATACAGTATCTGTAGCACCTCGTGTACGCTACAAGGAATACAGATGGCGCCAGGATTGGCGCCAGGCACGCATACGAATCGGGGGATAGGGATGCCTTGGGAGCGGCTCCCCTTTTTCTTTCCCGAATTCGTATCTCGTCAATCTCCCTCCTACGAGACGAATCTCTATTCAGGTCGTAGATTGCCATGTGACGTGTCTAGAATACGTCCTCTGATATGTCGCGATATCCCTTTCACGAGGGATACTCGCTCCAGGAGTTAGAATTCTGGTACCTTAAGGTAAATTCTCTGGGAATATCGCCGTAGTTGTAATATACCCTAGGAAGCTACCCTATAGGAACTTCCATCAGGACGACATGGCTATCTCACCCAAAAATAGATTTTTCGCTTCGCTCAAAATCCGTTATATATGTGTGTGTGTGTGTGTGTGTAATATCAATTTTCGTGCCAGTTTCTCGGACCAAGGTTCGATTCCCAGGCCGAGCAGAAGCTATTATCTCTTGAGTTGATTCCCCCTTGGTTCTCTGATCCCAAGGTATAGAGAGAATCCAGATATTAACGGAGTATAATATATGCCTTATATAAATATGAAAAACACATCTAAATGTGCAAAATCTATCAATATATATATATATATATATATATATATATATATATATAAATATATATATATACATATATATATATATATATATATATATATATATATATATGTGTGTGTGTGTGTGTGTGTGTGTGTGTGTGTGTGTGTGTGTGTGTGTGTGTAGAAATCACAAAAGCTAACACGTGATAAGCATAAAATAATCAAGTATTATAGCCACGAAAGGAAAAATGAAAACACAAACTTAGTTCTCCTTTTGTGACTATAATAAATAAATAAATAAATATATATATATATATATATATATATATATATATATATATATATATATATGTATATATATATAAAATTTATATGTATATACATATATATATATATATATATATATATATATATATATATATATATATATATAATCTATATGTATATACATATATATATATATATATATATATATATATATATATATATATATATATATATATATATATATTATATATATAATTTGATAACTTGAAGAAAATAGCAGACAACTTAGGAGCTAAGAAATCAGTGGTCTTTATAGAAAACGAAGGAAAAATAGCATTTGGGTTTACACCTCCATAATCATCAACATCCATGAAGTGTTAATTCCATATGACTTAAATGCTAAACTAGTTAGTTTAGCCTCAGAAAAACAGGAATGAGGATGATCTATTTCCTCAATACTCTACTTACTGTCTGTTATGGTCAGCTATATCAAAACGTAATTATACGAAATCCCCTTTAATGTTTTATTCCCCCATAAATTAATTCATCATAGAAATTAGCAAAATAGTAACAGGTAAGAACATAATACCCAGCAAACTCACACACACACAAACACACACACACACAGACACACACACACACACACACACACACACACATATATATATATATATATATATATATATATATATATATATATATATATATATATACACGTGTGTGCGCGTGTGAAGGTACCCCGTTCCTACTCTTCCCGTAAGCTAACTTTCGTTTTGACGTCCCGATTGCGTATCAATCTTTTAAGGGTCCTGATGAAGGGCAACAAACTCTTTCCTCAGAGTATTCGTTTGACCAGTCCCCCTCCTCCTGCCGTTGCGCTTCTTGGTCGAATTTCTTTTGACGAACATCTTAAAGGCGTTTCATGACGACGGAACCCAATTTAACCATTGATCCCTTTGCAAGTAAAATATCCTTTTTATAATGACCGTAAGAAGTCTCGTGTCTCAAATTGCCTCGCCAGATGATGATGATTTAGATTGACCCGCCTATATACAAGGCGGACAACGGGCCCTTGTGTTGGCAGCCCGTAAGGGGAACGGAGCGTTGGTTGTATCTTTTAAAAGCTGTTACTTGTGTTGGATTACACGAACACTGATGACAGACAGATGATGATGAGTCTGACACAAAATGACGACCGAAGCTGGAGCCCGAAGTTCAAAATCCGGGGTGCAGTAAACCAAAAATCTTCTATCCCAAACCCGTTCCTAGATAATTATTTTTCTTATAAGCACGTGCTAACAGGAAGACGTTCAAATGGAGTGGCTCTCCTTAGAAGTTGTTCCTTTTAGAGGATAAAAAAAATACTTCAGATTGAAGATTTTTAGCTTTCTCTGGTCCTTCAATATTCTCTTACTTCTGTGCAGCTTCCGCCTTATTCTGCACAATCTTTATTTTTGGATCTTCAACATTATGGACTTTACTTTCTCATTTCAAATCCGCACAATCGTAAAGTGATCAACAAATAATAACTAGTTCTCCTTTTCGGATTCTTTATTTCTTCTCTCCCGTTCTCCTTCCTGTCTCCCTCCTCTTCCTGTATTTTCTGTCCGAATCCTTTCAAATACATCTATTATTAGTCTTGAAGATTCTTGTTTAACTTTTCATAACAACCTTCCTGATTCCACTTGTCGTTGGTGCCTTTTAGACGATGTACTTTGGTTTTCTCCCAAAGTTGCAGACTTAATCATTCTCTTAACTTTCACCAAAACATTTTCTGCATCACCCAAATCTTGTTTCCTTTTTCATGGCCTCAGAGGCAAGTCGGTGATAAAATCTTGCAAATTTGGGTTGATCAATAAAATGATTAAAAACATCTTTTCACCTTTTCTAACATTCCTGCTCAAGATAAATAACAATTTGAATCCGATTTGGAAATGCGCCGGTATTCAAAATTTCTCCTATCAGAGAGACTAAGAATCGTTTGAAGTTCTGATAGGAAAGCATTCAACTTTCCTATTGATGAAGAAAAACAAATTGGAGTCGAACAACGAGTTGGGAGAATTTTGAAGACTATTTCAGATTTGGTCCTTCAATATTCTCTACTTCTGTGCAGTTTCCGCCTTATTTTGCGCAATATTTATTTTTGGTTCTTCAACATTATGGGCTATACATACTCATTTCTAATCCTCACAATCGTAAACTGACAAACAATAACTAGTTCTCCTTTTCGGATACTTTATTTCTTCTCTCCCATTCTCCTTCCTGTCTCCCTCTTCTTCCTGGATTGTCTGTCCGAATCCTTTCAAATAAATCAGCTCTTCATGACTGCCTTCCTGATTCCACTTGTCGTTGATTCCTTTCTTCTTAGAAGAAGGAAGTCTTCAAAACAAGAATCTTGAAGACTTCTTCTTTCTCTCCATGAAGAAGAAGTCTTCAAAACAAGAATCTTGAAGATTTCTTCTTCCTCATGGAGAGAAAGAAGAAGTCTTCAAGATTCTTGTCTTGCTTTTCATGGCTGCCTTCCTGTTTCCACTTGTCGTTGATCCCTTTCTTCTTACAGGAAGGAGTCTTCAAAACAAGAATCTTGAAGACTTCTTCCTCTCCATGAGGGAGAAGAAGTCTTCAAAACCAGAATCTTGAAGACTTCTTCTTCCTCATGGAGAGAAAGAAAAAGTCTTCAAGATTCCTCTTTTGCTTTTCATGACTGCCTTCCTGATTTCCCTTGTCGTTGATCCCTTTTAGAAAGAAGTCTTCAAAACAAGAATTTTGAAGACTTCTTCTTTCTCTCCATGAGGAAGGAGAAGTCTTCAAAACAAGAATCTTGAAGACTTCTTCCTCATGGAGAAAAAGAAGTCTTCAAGATTCTTGTTTTGCTTCTCATGACTGCCTTCCTGATTCCACCCTTCATGTTTTTTTTTAAAATAAGCTAGATACAGGAACTCTCTATTGTTGGCTGGGAGGGGCTCCCCCCTTCCTGCTAGCCCGGAGGGCCTCCCCCTCCCACTGGCAGGGCAGGGCTCCCCCCTTCCCGCTGGCAGGGCGGGGCTCCCCCCTTCCCGCTGGCAGGGCGGGGCTCCCCCCTTCCCGCTGGCAGGGCGGGGCTCCCCCCTTCCCGCTGGCTGGGCGGGGTTCCCCCATTCCCGCTGGCAGGGCGGGGTTCCCCCCATTCCCGCTGGCAGGGCGGGGCTCCCCCCATTCCCGCTGGCAGGGCGGGGCTCCCCCCCTTCCCGTTGGCAGGGCGGGGCTCCCCCCCTTCCCGCTGGCAGGGCGGGGCTCCCCCCTTCCCGCTGGCAGGGCGGGGCTCCCCCCCTCCCGCTGGCAGGACGGGGCTCCCCCCTTCCCGCTGGCAGGGCTGGGTTCCCCCCTTCCCGCTGGCAGGGTGGGGCTCCCCCCTTCCCGCTGGCAGGGCGGGGCTCCCCCCTTCCCGCTGGCAGGGCGGGGCTCCCCCTTCCCGCTGGCAGGGCGGGGCTCCCCCCTTCCCGCTGGCAGGGCGGGGCTCCCTCACTTCCTGCTGGCAGAGCGGGGCTCCCCCCTTCCCACTGGCAGGGCGGGGCTCCCCCCCTTCCCGCTGGTAGGGCGGGGCTCCCCCCTTCCTGCTGGCAGGACGGGTCTCCCCCCTCCCGCTAGCAGGGCTGGGTTCCCCCCATTCCTGCTGGCAGGGCGGGTCTCCCCCCTCCCGCTGGCAGGGCGGGGCTCCCCCTTCCCGCTGGCAGGACGGGGCTCCCCCCTTCCCGCTGGCAGGACGGGGCTCCCCCCTTGGCAGGGCGGGTCCCGCTGGCAGGGCGGGGCTCCCCCCTTCCCGTTGGCAGGGTGGGGCTCCCCCCTTCCCACTGGCAGGGCGGTGCTACCCCCTTTCCGCTGGCAGGGCAGGGCTCCCCCCTTCCCGCTGGCAGGGTGGGGCTCCCCCCTTCCCGCTGGCAGAAGGGGCTCCCCCCTTCCCGCTGGCAAATCGCACTATAAAGATGTAGCACAACAGATTGTCGGTAACAACCTCATATCAGCTCAGTTAGAAATGAAATTCGTAAAATTAACACTGAAATGGATAACACGGAGTCAAGCTACCAACTAATCATAAAGAGTTCATCTGTAACATAACTGGTATGGAATGAACATCTTGGCCCCGCAATCTTATTTGACTCTCAATATTCTCTCCCTCTCTCACCCCTTTGCGCTCTCACCACCCTCGGACTCTTTCACCCCTTCTCCCTTCTTCACCAACCTCTCTCTCTCTCTCTCTCTCTCTCTCTCTCTCTCTCATAATAAATGATAAAAGATAGCGTAGAGTTTATATCTCCCACTTACATAAAACTAAATTTCAGAATAAATATCATCTTGAGAAACATTACAAACTCCATTCTCTCGAAACATGATGTTCGTGAAGTGAATCTTTATCTCACTAAGGGTTGGAATTGAAAGACAAACAGGCAAGAATGGAAGTAATAATGTGGTTTCGGGAAGGGTTACAAGGTTTCGGTAGTTTTGGAAAAATGGAAAAATTCCAGGAATATAGAAGGTAAGAAGAACTAATTACGTGGGTTACGCCAAGTCTGTTTAATAAATAAAAAGAAATATTTTGCAATTCAAAATTAGGGCTCAGTGCGTGGGCCAATATTCCCCTCGTCAGAACTCTCAAAATTTACGTTTTGGTTCAATTATTATTATTATTATTATTATTATTATTATTATTATTATTATTATTATTATTATTATTATTATTATAATTATTAATATTATTATTATTACCACCTCTGCCAAAGAGGTCATGTTTTTACCTCTGTCTATTTGTTTGTCACCAACCTAACTTAAAAAGTTACGGGTGAATTTTGACTAACGTACTACAAATATATTAAAAACGATGTATTCAGGCCGAATCTCTCTCTCTCTCTCTCTCTCTCTCTCTCTCTCTCTCTCTCTCTCTCTCTCTCTCTTTCTGAATGTCATTTAGGCCGGTATAACTCATGTATGGTGTTTTCTTTTATCATTATTTTATATCGAACCATATCTGAAAGTACCTTTTCTTTCATCGGTGACTTGAACAAGACTTATGTCGAAATAATCTAATGTAGCTGTTAACGCAAGGAATTGTTTAGCTGCGATACTAAAATAATTTCTACATGATTTTGCGGATTCATGATACACACATACACACACACACGAACACACACACACACACATATATATATATATATGTGTGTGTGTGTATTCAGTATTTACAGTGGATATTCGAAATGTCAAATGATAAAACAGAAAGAAATATGGCAACTCAATTTGTAAAATTTTAATGCTTTCACTAGCAAAAACACCTCTTTGCTGTCTTTGATTCGCTAAGGTTGGAGAAGGCTCCGCCCATTTCGTAGAAGTAGTAAGAAGGGCAACACCTTGTCTGTTTTGTCATGAGAACAATAGAGACATCTGACGGAAAATTTCCCCCGAGTGTCGGCGTTCTTTTGATTCTAACTGTACAGTTTTAAAAGTACCGTCCATAATCCAAAATGGGGCTTCTGATAATCTCTTCATATTTGCATCAGTAGTGAATATCAAAATTCGCTCCTCCTCTACCGTAAAATCTCTAAATAAAAATAAACCACCATTAAACGTACGTTTGAGTTCAGGAGGAATGTCAATATCCACTAATGACGCAGGTTCAGATGGACGATGACAGCGCCTGATCCGCTTTATTGTCTTTCTTAGGGCATTTTTCGAAGGCAGACATGGCATAATACTTGGATTTGCAGCGGTGGTGCTTGGCTGAATAATTTGGATCGGCTTATCTCTTGTGGATTTTGCTTGAATTTTTATTTCATTTCTTATTTTTGCTACACTAGCAGTATTATTATTATTATTATTATTATTAAATGCTAAGCTACAACCCTAGTTGGAAAAGCAGGATGCTATAAGCCCAAGGGCCCCAACAAGGAAAATAGCCCAGTGAGGAAAGGAAATAAAGAAAACTAAAATATTTTAAGTATAGTAACAACATTAAAAAACTTGCACAAGGAGCTTGATGCTTTCCAAACTCTGTTTGTAAATGTTCTTCCTTCACAAGTTTGGTAACTGCTCTTCCTTTGCAGTCATTAGATTTTCGAAATTCACAGCATCAGTAGTATGATTCTTTCCGGTTTTTATCTTTAACCATCAGATATCCACGTACGTTAATTTTATCTTTTCCTTCTTGAGAAGGAATCTTTTCGCAAATTTCTTCCATTTCTATGGGTGGTTTAGCTATGAACTATGGAAGGTTAACAGCCAATCGAAACACTAATTATCATAAGCTAGTTTGGTGTTTTAACGTTAAGCACAAACCAAAGCACTCACATTTTTATTAAAGGTCTTGTTATCACTGGTTTGCCGTTTAACTCTCTCTCTCTCTCTCTCTCTCTCTCTCTCTCTCTCTCTCTCTCTCTCTGTATGCATGTATGTACACTTAGATTCAAAAGTCCCCCGACACTCAGGGAGAATTGCTCGCCAGAGGTCTCTAGTGTTACCATGACCAAACCAACAAAGGGTTGCATTTCTTACTACTTCTTAGAAAATAGGCGGAGCCTCGTCCAACCTCAGCGAACGCTGGAAAATATTACTAATCGAGTTGCCATTACTCATACTTTGGTATCATTTGACATCTCGACTATCCAATACAAATACACAAAACACACACACATACATACATACATATATATACACACACACACATATATATACAGTATATATATATATATATATATATATATATATATATATATATATATATATATATATATATATATATATATATATATATAAATCTGTAAAACGTAGAAATTATTAGAGTGACATAGCTTAATTCCTTCCGTTAACAGCTACATTAGATTGTTCGGTGATCCGAAAATAGTCTTGTTCAAGTTTCATTTAAGGCTCGATGCTGTAAATTATTAATAAAAACACCATAAATGAGTTATCGACTTTACGACATTCAGAGAGAGAGAGAGAGAGAGAGAGAGAGAGAGAGAGAGAGAGAGAGAGAGAGTTTACAGTAGTTAATATAGTAGTTGGTCACCATATAAACTGATTTCTAGACATTCATGCATATCAAAATAAATTTTCACTTGACATTGCAATGTTTCCAATAAAAATGATTGTCTTATGCTTCCAAAAATTCGTCGATATTTTAAAAATACTATATATATATATATATATATATATATATATATATATATATATATATATATATATATATATATATATATATATATATATATATATTGTAAAGACTTTCATCGGCCTTTAAACATTCATAGATAGCAACATTTGTAATACATAAGGATAGTTTACTGTAAAACATTTCCCCAAGGCATTCAGATTTAAAGGGATGTGCCATCTCAGTCTGTAGTTCGCAAGCCACTTGCCCTTTACTCATCTAATTTCTTACCTTCACTTTTCGGAGAACTTTGTCATCTCACCGCCATTATTTGTGGCCAAGAATGGTTAGCATTGACATTTAAACTAAAATTCTAAATATATACATTAAAATATTTGCTGTGTTGTTAATTCAATCTTTATTACAAGAGCTTTAATTCGCTTGATAATTACTGAGGAACTATGGCAAAATTGGAGATAGTTATCACCGAGTAGAAATAACGGGATTATTTAGTTGGCTTTTAATGCTGATCTAAAGAATGATAAATTCTGGAAAAAAAAAAATTGCTGTAATTAGAGAGACGTTGTCTTTTGAGTGTTTGGAGGATTCGTTAGTAAGAATCCTTGTACTAATATATTTCCGGCACGAAGTTATAGTATTTAGTCACTATAGATCAAAATGTTCTGTAGTCCTCCTCATACATTACAAAAGTCGTCTGTAGGATAACTTGCCTGTTTGCTTTAAATCAACCAAGATATTTTCGTAACCTGGAATAATCATAAAGGAATGTGATAGAAATTGTTTAAGAAATCTGAGTGAAATAGCGCTGAAAATGCCTTATGTTTGAATCTAGCTAAGGAATATCTCGTCTTGGCTTCACACAAAGTTCGAAAGTTCTCGGTTGGAATGGACAAGTGAAGGTGTTTCATGCTGCCGTTCTGAAGAGATTTCTTTTCTGAAGGGATAGTGAGACACTGGGAACCAAAAATGGACGGCTTAGGACGAATACCTGCGCAGAAGGCCATTTATTTTAAAAATACCGAGGATGTTTAATAAATAAATGAATAAAGAATAAATGGAAGGAACACAAATAGGAACTTTATCATGGGGACTTGTTTGAATCAAGATTATAAGTCAGCTTGATCTCCAAGCTACATGATTTCCTTCAGATATAGCTATTATAAGTAATTATATAATCACTGATAACTTACAGGCAGGGTATTAGTGTAGGAAATCCTTTTGTGCTTATGCCACCTGCGCTTATATTTTTTTCGGCAAATTACAGGAGAAGACTTTATGGAAAACTTATTATTTCCTGCTTTCATTACAAAATCTCGGAAAATTATGTCGTTTTGAGAACAAGAATCTTTTTTGTATGATTTATCAATAAAGCAAATTTCTCAGAGGATTTGCTAGAATGTAATACTGGTCTCATTTACCGCAAAAAAAAAAAAAATAATTTTTTAATCAATTATCTAAACTCTGATTGTATTCAAAGTGCTATGCCATCAGCAGTATTTATTGTATGATTATTCATTATGGAAAGTCAATACTTAATTTTCGTTACTAATCAACCTTCCAACAACAACTACTTTATACTGCTGCTGCTACCTACTACAAATGAACTAATAACGAATGAGGTTGACATTATTTCCCAGAATATTATCGATTATCAAATTAGATTGAGGTAAAGATACAATGTTTTACAAGATGTAGCAAGAATTTCCATTTAACCTCTCTCCACAACTTTTCAAATCCAAATGACTTCTTTATTTCCTCAAAACTCAAATTCTCCAGTGTCGGACTGCCCGTCGAAGGGGGTAATCCCCACCCAACCCCCAACCGTCGCCTCCAACCCTTCAATTGAAAGTGTCTACTGGGCTCTTCAAAAAAGTAGTAAAAATAAACATATATATATATATATATATATATATATATATATATATATATATATATATATATATATATATATATGTATATATATATATATATATATATATATATATATATATATATATGTATATATATATATATATATATATATATATATATATATATATATATATGTATATATATATATATATATATATATATATATATATATATATATATATATATATATATATTATATGTGTGTTTGCGTGGGTGTGTATATTATGTGTGTATGTGGTGAATACTTGAGAGACAAATGATAACATGGTATGAAACATGGCAACTCGATTTGTAATATTTGTAAGCGTTCGCTGTGGTTTGACAAGGCTCCGCCCATTTTCCTAAGAAGTAGTAAGAAGACCAACTCTTTATTTGTTTTGTCATGGTAACACTAGAGACCTCTGACGAGCGATTCTCCCTGAGTGTCGGCGGACTTTTGAATCTAAGTGTACCTTAGGACAGACAACACTAACATAAAGGTTATGAAGGTGAAAATTTGATCAAATTTTCACCACCATAACCTTTATATTAAAGTGTAGTTCCTAAAGTCAATGTAGTCCTGAAGAAGGGTCAGGGAGTGATCCGAAACACATGTCGATACCAAACAATAAATGGAGAAAAGTAAATGTATTTCTGCTGCTATCCTGAAAACTATCTGCAGGACAATCTGTCCGAGGAGAAGCTGTCTTCGATTTTGGACGCCGATGAGACGTTGTGTATTCATGTGTATATGTATGTATGTATGTATGTAAGTATATATATATATATATATATATATATATATATATATATATATATATATATATATGTGTGTGTGTGTGTGTGTATGTATATACATACATACATACATACACATATATATATCTATATATATATATATATATATATATATATATATATATACACATGTATATATATATATATATATATATATATATATATATATATATATATATATATACATACATACATATAACGTCTTTTTTCTAAAAAAGAAAGTATTTAATCAGATGGTCCTAACAGTATTAACTTAAGCATTAGAAACTTGGAGCCTTACTAAAGGCCTTACAACATAAGCTGATTATAACTTAAAAGAGCTATGGAAAGAATAATGATAATAATAACAATAAGAGACATAAGTAGAGCAACATGGATACAAGAGCAAACTACAGTAAAAGATATTCTAACATGTAAGAAAAAGGAATGGACATGAATAGGGCATATAATGAGAATGTCAGACAATAGATGGACATTAAGACTTGTAGAATGTGTCCCTAGAGATTGTAAAAGAAGCAGGGGAAGGAAGAGAAGACGAACTTATAAAAGTGGCATGTCTGGGATCTTTGTTCGATAGTGGACCAGTCACGGCTGATGACACACATATATATATATATATATATATATATATATATATATATATATATATATATATATATATATATATATATATATATATATATATATATAACCATTGGTAGAAACATAACATATACACATAGTAACATCCATCGCCTTCGAAAAGAATCTAGAAAGTAATAATTCCATTGGAAAAATCATGTGAATATTACATCATTATAGATTATTTAAAATTAATTCTTCAGAAAAGTACAAGTGAAATGCGTTTTTCCGAGACGTATTTTCTGTGTTTCGAACGGCTCTGATATCGATTCGTACCGAAAATGGGTTGTTTTAAATCTCAAACCTGAAAAAATAAGTCGAAGCCTTTGGTTATTTCAATGAGGTTTGCTGAAAACGTCAATTACCCTTCGCCCGAGTTCGATCGCCAAGTGCGCTTCAGGCGTTACTTAATAATGAAATTGATAAATTATAGTATTATTTATCTTTTCATCTTCCTATTCAGTCTCTTAACTTTTCCTTCAAATTGCAAATCCGAGCGTTGAACGACTTCAGAACGTTCAGACTCAAATCCATAAATCAAATCATGTAGTTTATTATTATTATTACTATTATTATTATCGTTATTATTATTATCATTATCATTGTTATTATTATTATCACTCATTATTATTATTATTATTATTATTATTATGATGATGATGATGATGATGATGATGATGATGATGATGATGATGATGATGATTTATTAAGGTTTACTGAAACGAAAGAAGAGCTTTTTCGGAAGAAAATCTTCACGGATCTCTGAATGGCTTAAGAAAAAATGGCCATAGACTTAGCATGGAGTTCTGAATGACCCTAGAACAGAATCTCTGAAAGGCTTCGGAAGAAAACTTTCCGGGATTTCCAAATGCCTTCAGAAGAAACAGACAGAGAGAGAGAGAGAGAGAGAGAGAGAGAGAGAGAGAGAGAGAGAGAGAGAGAGAGAGAGAGAGAGAGAGAGAGAGAGTAGACTTAGCATGGAGTTCTGAATGACTCCAGGACAGATTCTTCCTGGAGCTTCCTGAACGCCACCTGAAGAAAATTTTCCGGGATCTTCAAAAGGCTTCAGAAGACATAGCCGTAGACTTAGCATGGAGTTCTGAATGACTCCAGAACAGAATCTTCCTAGAGTAGTTCTGAAGGGCTCCGCCCCGAGCTTCAAATGACTTCTGAAGACCTGATCTCTTTTTTTTCAAACTAAGCATGCAACGTAGTGAACATTGTTAATGGCTATTTTTGGAACAGGGAGCTGACTGTGAGAAATGTGTATTACAACTACAGGATTAACAGGAGGCTCTTCAAAATACCTTTATTTACAGCTGGTTTTGGTTTTCGCTGCAAAAGTTGTCGAGCTTTGAAGAACATAATGTACGCGCCTTGAATGATCCTTTGCTTGGGCTTTTGCAACGATGTGCTATAATTGGAGACTATTGGAACTAACGAAATAAGGACGGAGACAGAATGGTTCAACTGAACGGTGAGTGACGTGTGGTTCTTCAACAGGATAGTCCCAAAATTGAAGAAAGGTCATATCCAGATCGTATTGGTAAATATATTGTGTTGCTCATCGTTTACTTTAGCGTGATGACGTATGCGGAGAAAATCTATTGCATTCCTGTCTTTACCCATCGCCCTGATGGACAAAGACATGAATGCCACCGATTTCTC
>NC_090751.1:92821324-92823824 GCF_036898095.1 Palaemon carinicauda | reverse complement strand
AAATGCTTCGCTAATCTCTTTCGAAACGACATCAAAATACCGACGGCGCATTTCTAACAGGGCCCCAAACCCTAGGACCGAGAGCTAACACCCCCCCCCCCCCTGCCCCAATCCCAGGACCGGGAGAGCTTCGACAGTCCTTCCCCTGCCACTCAAGGGAATATCTTTGAAATATATAAACACCCGAGAAGAAAAAAAAAAAAAAAAGTCTTTGTGAAGATAGATGTCCTCTGGTGGATATCTTTAGGGGATAAAAATATCTTCGCGGAAGAGAAAAACATCTTGGAAGGATAGAAACATCTAAAAAAAAAAAAAAAAAAAAAAAAAAAAAAAAGGCGTGAATTCTTTGAAAAGAAAACCATATTTGAATTATACAAATCTTCGGGAAAAATCTAGAGAAATTTTTTATACGGGAAAAAGTGTGAGAACTTTTATGATATATTACAATGAAACACTCAAACAATCAAACATTTCCTTCCATACAAACTATATTAACATCCACTGCTAAATTTGTTTAATATTCCCAAGAGAAAAAGTATCACAAAAATAATTAGACAGAGAAGAAGAAACACGTTACATTAAAAAAAAAAAAAAAAAACAAGAAAGATAAAAAAGGAAATGTCAAGAAAACTATTACACATGATATGTTGACTCATTAAAAATTCTCCTTCAGATCAAAGGCCTCAGCAGTCATTGCACAACTTTGCTCAGTTATGAAGCAGTGACAATAAACGATCTTGAACGATCTATCTATCTCATACATCATGAATATAGATAACGTTTTTGTGGTGGCCGATGTGGAAACGTCACTGACTGGTGAACGCCAAACTGGGGTTCGAGTCCCGCTCAAACTCGTTAGTTCCTTTGGTTGCTGCAACCTCACCCTCCTTGTGAGCTAAAGATGGGGGGTTTGGGGGAGCCTATAGGTCTATCTGCCCACTCATCGGTAGCCATTGCCTGGCCCTCCTTGGTCATAGCTTAGGTGGAGAGGGGGGATCCGGCGCTGATCATATGTATAATTGGTCAGTCTCTAGAGTCTAGGGCATTGTACTACTTGATAGGGCAATGTCACTAGCCTTGCCTCTGCCATTCATGAGTGGCCTTTAAACCTTTAAAACTAAGCATCTCGATTACTTTGACCAGGATTCGGAAATACAATTTTAATTAAAAGTTCACATACATTCACCTCTCTATCCTTTCTCCAAGTTACTTCATCAAATTATCCAAGACGATCAGATATAAACAAAATCGTTAGTACACCACAGAAACAATGATCTATGAATGAATAAGTGTATATACCATCTTCGTATTAAAGGTTTACAGGTCACTCATGAATGGCAGAGGCAAGGGACAGTGACACCGCCCTATCGAGCAGGACAATGCCCTAGATACTGACCATATATATACAGATGATCAGCGCCCAAGTCCCCTCTCCACCCAAGCTACGACCAAGGAGGGCCTGGCAATGGCTACTGATGACTCAGCAGATAGACCCATAGGCTCCCCCAAACCCCACATTCTTAGCTCATAAAGATAGTGAGGTTGCAATGACCAAAGAAACTAAAGAGTTTGAGCGGGACTCGAACTCCAGTCTGGTGTTCACCAGTCAAGGACGTTATCACATCGGCCACCACAAACCCTGAATTATTTGAGTCTATCCAAAATAATTTTTTCGAGGATATAGTAAAATAATGTAAAAAAAAAAAAAATAGGATCTATGAGTTCATATATCGCTGGTTTAACTTATCAATCCAATTCATGTTTTCATTTACACCCACGCAAATACACACGAACATAAACAAAAATATAAACACACACACACACACACACACATATATATATATATATATATATATATATATATATATACATATATATATATATATATATATATATATATATATATATACTGTATATATACTGTATATATATATATATATATATATATATATATATATATATATATATATATACATACATAAGTAATACATGATCCACTAATTCAAAATACCATCAAAACACATCAATCTCTAAGTCTCTGTTTGAACCAGTCACAATCTGCCAATCAACCTCCCTTTTTTTTCTCCCCGATGACGTAGACCAAGATTTTTGGAATATCTGTCAAAGTAATACGAAGAAACCTGTTCTGAGGAAAACCGCATAAACAAAAAAAAAAAAGAAAAAAACACAAACACACACAAGCTCTCACTCACAAACACACAAACGGGTTCGTTGCAGGTGGCAATAACTCCTTATACATCTCCTAAGTAGATGGACCATTGCTATAACATGACCACAAAACCAAAGTTAAAAAAGTACCCGAATAATCTCCCTGGCTCCTTCCAGAAACTGGCCTGGTCTAGCGAAGAAGAATAGAATAAAGAGAAGATTGTCTGGGAAAAACAGGAGAGGAGGAGGAAGGGAGGGAGAGATAAATGGGTGAAGATATGAGGAAGTGAAGAAGGAGAAAGAGGAGGGGGGAAGGGGGTCAATAGAACAT
>NC_090751.1:92803824-92811324 GCF_036898095.1 Palaemon carinicauda | reverse complement strand
TCCTGGTAGACATTTACACACCCTGACTAATGAAGTGTTTGACTGCCTATCCAAATATATTCTCATTAAAAGAATTCCGAAAGACAGAGAATCTTTCCGATGAAAAAAAGCATCACTGAAAAGACATACCTTCCCAAAGAGAGAGAGAGAGAGAGAGAGAGAGAGAGAGAGGGAGAGAGAGAGAGAGAGAGAGAGAGAGAGAGAGATGGTGGGACTATAGCATCACTACGGTTAGACGATGTCAAAGGAAAGAAGCCACTCTGGTCAATTAGTCTGGCAACAGGCATTCCAGACACAAGCATTGTGATTAATGACAGCTATACAATAGGTATGGATATGAGGTGGACAGATAGAGGAGGTGGCGGGCTACGAATGGAGATATAAGCAAAGAGAGAGGACAAGGAATATGAGGAAATGTTAAGAGACAACCACATAAACGGCCAAAAAAAAAAATTGTGAGTTTCTCTCTCCATCTCACCAATCATATATTCAATAATCTCTTCATTATGATTTACTTGCTATGCAAACAAGTACGAAGCTCCTGTAGATACTTTTAAATTATTATCTTCTCTTTTACTGAACAATTACAGAATTAAAAGTGATAATTGATGACAATCTGGTGAAGGCAAAAAAATTATATATATATATATATATATATATATAGTTAAAGCCTTGAATTTATCAAGAATATTGTCAGTTGACGTGAAATATAATTTTAAAAATTCGTATTGATGAGAGCAATCAAGGCAAAAACAAACCTACATTTTTTACATTAGATTAAAAATCACTTACATAGAACTCATTACCGTAGTTGTACAGCATCTTCAAGCATTCAAAATTAACACTGGTCTTTACAAACAAAATGAAAATTTAAATCATTAGCTAACTTTCTCCATCAAGGCTACCAAAACAAAAATTATGATTCTTAAACGTAGCACCACTCAACATTTGTCGTGTTTCATGTGCAGTGGATTCCCTTTGCATATGTTATTGATCATGTGTTTCAATTGCACTGGGAATCCAAGATGTAAATGGTTGGGCATCTTGCTTTATAAGTACCGAGAGTGTCACAATGGCCTCATGTTACATATGTACAGAGACTTCTTGATGCGCACTGTACTGTATGTAAAGTTGTCACTGCTGTCTACTGGTGCACATGTAATTTGGATCTCTCGGTACCTATTTACTGAAGTATCTAGTTACATTACATTGAGGTTTCGGGGTTTCTTGTTACATTCGTATTGGGGTCTCATGCTTCATATCTTCCGTAGTCCGTTATTGCATATGTAATAAGGCCTCTTTTGCATACGGGATGACCTCTTGTTCAATGCGTTGAGATTTACTGTCGTATATCTACAGCAGTACACAGACCACGAATGTCTTATACACTGAATTATCTTGTATATTTACAGATATCATTGTTTCGTATGTACTGAGACAACCTGGTGAATACGTGCTGTGGGTCTTGTCGCAAAAGAGATCGAGCGTGTAGAAATCGAATACCGCCCCCCCCCCCCCCCCCCCTACTGCCGACATCCACTATACTTTTGAGATGAAATAAAGGTTGAAGGTTAAAGGTGTCTGGTTTCAGTTCCAGTTCCATCAGAATAGATGCTCACCAGAACGTCAGCCGGGCAAGCCCAACCCCCCCCCCCCCCCCACTGTGTTGCCCTACCACAGCAGTAGCCCCCCCAGTAAACAGCCTAAACTCACTGTCCTGGGCGGGGATCGATCTCTTGCCATGCGAATGCTAGGCAAACACATTACCACTGTACTAGCCAGGAGACATTAACCAATAACCATTTTCACCATGCCTATCCAGGTCCATTTCCTTCTGGAACGTCGAAAGGATTCGCCAAGATGGTCTTTCAAACTGACTAAATCCCAACTGTGCGCTACGAAAATATTAGAGGGAGATTAGCTGTTATCCTGAGCAAGTCTCGAGAGTAATGATTAGTGCTCAGACCCTCTTGGGCTCAAGAGTTCGGGTATTTCCAGTCCAAACGAGATAACAAGAACCTTGTTCTTGCTGAACCTAACTTGACGCCCTTACCATTCATTAATGTGGACTTAAAAACTTTCTGAGATTGAAAGAAAAATTTATTGAAAAAGTCATAAAAAAGTTGAATTACATAAAAATATATAGTGTATATATCCATATATATATATATATATATATATATATTATATATATATGTATATATATGTATATATATACATATATATATATATATATATATATGTATATATATATATTTATATAATCATTTCCACCCCTAGTGACGCAAAGGGTCTAGGTGAGATTTCACCAGTCGTCTCTATTTTGAGCTTTTAAATTAATATTTCTTCTTTCTTAATCTCCTACTTCACGTTTGATAGTCCTCAGCCATGTAGGTCTGGGTCTTCCAACCATTCTAGTGCCTTGTGGAGCCCACTTGAAAATTTGGTGAACCAATCTCTCTTGGGGAGTGCGAAGAGCATGCCCAAACCATCTCCATCTACCCCTTACCATGATCTCATCCACATATGGCACTCGAGTAATCTATCTTATGGTTCCATTTCTATCCTGTCCTGCCATCTAACTCCCAATATTCTTCTTAGGGTTTTGTTCTAAAATGTACAAATTCAGTTGGGTATTGTTTCATTGTCATACCACGACTCATGTCCATATAACAACACCGATCTCACTAAATTGATATATAGCCTGATTTTTATATGTACTTTCAGGCGATTTGATTTCCAAATTTCACTTAACCTAGCCACTATCTGATTTGCTTTTTTCCAGTCTTTCATTAAACTCAAATTCAAAAGACCCTGTATTAGAGATCATAATTCCTAAATATTTAAATGATTCCACCTTATTAATCCTTTCTCCTTCTAATGATATTTCATCTTCCATTGCATATTCCTTTGTCATCATCTCTGTCTTTCTTCTATTCATCTTGAGCCCCACCTCATATGACATTTCATGCATTCTAGTCAGCAAAATTTGCAAGTCCTGTGGCGTCTTGCAATATATATATATATATATATATATATCAAACATGCATCCCTAAAATAGTGTGAATACTTAAAAAGAAAGCTCAAAGCCAAACCAAAGACCGATCAACAACGCAAACAAACCTCTTTCCATCTCCGCCTGTAAATGTTCGATACTAAAATTATATGCAAAAGAGGAGGAAGAAGATGTACCTGTGAGTGATGCTGGAGGAGCATCAGCCCTGGGCCATCTGGAAAAAGGTATTCCTGACCTTAGGCGACTCCTAGTTCTGGAAAAGGCCCTCCTGACCTTAGGCGACTCCTAGTTCTGGAAAAGGCCCTCCTGACCTTAGGCGACTCCTAGTTCTGGAAAAGGTCCTCCTGACCTTAGGCGACTCCTAGTTCTGGAAAAGGTCCTCCTGACCTTAGGCGACTCCTAGTTCTGGAAAAAAGGTCCTCCTGACCTTAGGCGACTCCTAGTTCTGGAAAAAGGTCCTCCTGACCTTAGGCGACTCCTAGTTCTGGAAAAAGGTCCTCCTGACCTTAGGCGACTCCTAGGTGGCTGTTGACAGATCGCGCTGCTTTATTCCCTCCCTTCCCTAGGCTATGGAAACGTGGGCTGTGTACAGAAACGTAAGGACTGTGTGTGCGCGCGTGTGTAAGTTATATTTTGCTTGTTTTGTGTAATGTATTAGTGTTCAATTTCGGTTTTGTGTATTCTTTTAGTGTTAAATGTATTCCGTGTATTCTATCAGTGTTTAACTTCAGTTTCGTGTATTCTATTAGCGTTCGATTTCGGTTTTGTGTATTCCCTTGGCGTTCAATTTCAGTTTCGTGTATTGTATTAGCGTTAGATTTCGGGTTGTGTATTATATTTAGCGTTCTATGCTTGTTTCGTGTATTCTATTAGCGTTTAACTTCGGTTTCGGGTATTCTGTTAGCGTTTAATTTCAGTATCGTGTATTTTATTAGCATTTGATTTCAGTTTTATGTATTCAATTAGCGTTCAATTCCAGTTTCGTGTATAATGAAAAATATAGTAGTGTACGCTATCCGTAAAATATTACGGCTAAATATTTAGATGATTGATGTGCACACACACACGGGCACTCACCCCTCTCCCCATCGACGGGGAGCGCTTAGCGTGACCGGATATATGTGTATATATATATATAATATATATACATATATATATATATATATATATAGATACAGTATATATATACATATATATATATAATATATATATGTGTATATATATATACATATATATATATATATATAATATATATATATATATATATGTGTGTATATATACATATTATATATATATATATATACATATCCAGATATTTGCTCTTGATTATATAAGGGAGATACTCATTACTAGGTCTGCTAAATTGTATTTGCATCTTCCCATGGTTAAGATGCCAAATGTACAGAAAAATACCTGTGTGTGTGCGTGTGTGTGTGTGTGTGTGTATTCTACGAGTAGACAAAAATATTTCCTCCTGTCTTCCAAATATGGGCTGATCAAAAGCTTTTGTCAAATCATGGACCTTTCCTTGGGCTATGGACCGACAGTAACATGTCTGTATGTCTTGTGTGTATCATAGTTTTTCCTTATTTGTTTTCTTTGTATTGTTCTGAAAAGGTACCGGTAAAAAACTGAGTCATTGCTAGATTGGACTATTCGTGTGAATTTTACTGTTTTAACCTAATCTGCTTGAACAGCATATGTAGTGCGTTCAAGTTTATAGATTCTATTAGTATTTTGTTGGTTAAATTCGTTTTGTTACTATTATTCTCTTGCTTGAGGCTACACTCGGGCACACTATTCGGTCTAATTTATCTTCCTCTTGTTTTGTTAAAGTTTTTATAATTTATATGAGATATTTATTTCAATATTATTCTTAAAATATTTAATTTTTCCTTGTTTCCTTTCCTCACTGGGCTATTTTCCTTGTTGGATCCCCTGGGCTTATAGCATTCTGCTTTTCCATCTAGGTTTATGGCTAAATAATGATAATAATAATAATAATAATAATAATAATAATAATAATAATAATAATGCTTTTTTTTTTTAGTCCTGTAATATACTTGGTTAAAGCTTGGGAATTTACATAAAAGCTATTCACATTCTACCACTTATAGAATGTTTACCTCTTCCATTAGGAATAAACTCCAATAATTTTCGTCTTTTATTTTTCTCATCTTTACTTGCTTGTAAATTAAATTATCAAAAAATTCCATTTTCAATATTATTATTATTATTATTATTATTATTATTATTATTATTATTATTATTATTATTATTATTACTTGCTAAGCTACAACCTTAGTTGGAAAATCAGCATGCTATAAGCCCAGGGGCCCAACATGGAACATAGCCCAGTGAGGAAAGGAAACAAGGAAAAATAAATCATTTTAAGAACAGTAACATTAAAATAAATATTTTCGATATAAGCTATAAAAACAGTAACATCATTAAAATAAATATCTCCTATATAAAATATAAAACTTTAAAAAACAAGAGGAAGAGAAATTAGATATTACAATGAGCCCGATTACACCCTCAAGCAAGAGAACTCTAACACAAGACAGTAAATTCGGATTTATGTGAGCTTCGGTACTACAACACAATTTACACTAATTGTTCTGGCTTATGGATTAATTTCATTTCCGCTTTAATATTGCATCACAAATGCTCATATCTTGTTTGTTGTCTTTGATGAATAACTATAAAACAACTATATCATATTGTTAATTACCTTTACCAATCATTAATAAGAAACCGTTATATGCTCATAGGAAATACTATGACTCTCTCTCTCTCTCTCTCTCTCTCTCTCTCTCTCTCTCTCTCATAAGTTAATTAAAAAAGTACGAAAAATAGAGAATGTAATGAAACTAAAGAAAAAATAAGAAAACAGGAAAATAAGAGAAGTTAATTTAAAAAAAAAATACGAAAATAGAGAAGGTAATAAAACTAAAGAAAAGAGCAAGAAAACAAGAGAAAAAGACAATGAGTTAAATAAAAAAAAGTCTAAAAATAGAGAAGATAGTTAAACTACAGAAAAATAAGAAAACACGAGAAGAAGAGAGTGGGTTAATAAAAAAAAAAGGCGCGAAAACAAAGAAGGTAATAAAACTACAGAAAGAACCAAGAAAACAGAATAGAGTATAAGTTAGTTTTTAAAAAATACAAAAATAGAGAAGGTAATGAAACTACAGACAAAAAAGAAGATAATGAAAAATAATAAATTAATTTAATTGCCCATCTTCGGTTCTTATTCTATGGTGATACCGATCCTCGCATTCCAAAAATCTAGAATGATGCCCATTTGTTTATCGGGCTTTCCATAATTTCCAACCTTTCAAGCTCTTTGGTTTTCCTGAGCTATGCAGAAATTTTATTTATCTCTCCATAAAAAGCCTTTAATTTTCCCGAAAAAAAAAATTAATATAAAATTCCAATAAGAGTAAAAAGAATAAATACTTTTTCTTTTTTATAATAGTATGAGCGATAGCTTTTATTTCCTATCATAAACACTGTTATTAATTTCTACCGAACAAGATTAAATGTTTCCTTCACATACAAATTCATAACAATTCATCCCGCAACAGATTTTCTTTATTTTCTTTAGCTCTACAAGGATAATCTATATTGTCATCTCATCGGGAATTTTTAAGGCAACTTTTGCCTTATGAGATGGTAAAATTAGAATATTTCATTGATCTTTCACTTTGGAAAAAAATATCTCCCTTTCTGTCCCATTACTGTTACTTAATAATTATGCCGTTATCCATACATTATGATAAACTTCTGATGCTCCCTTTCTGTCCCATACTGTTACTTAATAATTATGCCGTTATCCATACATTATGATAAACTTCTGATGCTAACATGAACTACCTTTACATTTCTAATGCTAAGATAAATTATCTTTCGTTTCCTCTAAAAAAGAGTAAATGATAAGCATACAAAAAATCTACCTTGCTGTCTACCTTGAAAATAAAATCTTCCTCTTATTTCAACTACTGTATTAAACACCTACTTTACATCTAACCCTCTACTTCGTCTTCAGAAGTAAAACTTACTTAACCCAACTGTGTCATTAGAGGTAAAAATTTTATAGAGTACTTTATAGTTTAAAGCAATGAGAGTCAATGTTTTTTTTTTTGTATTGAGTATTAAAAATATTGTAAAATATATATTGTAAAAGTGTCATATCTGTGTATATAGATACTTGCTGTATATACTATGTAAATTTACTTAATAAAAAAAAAAACTCTAAAGTGCTGAACCCAGCCACCTTATAAATAACCAGCGTATATTTAGCAACAGCGTCATGCCATATCAGATGAAGTTCATTACTCTTGAAATGCAAAAAACTCTTATCAGCAATCAACAGCTTACGCCAATCTCTATTAAAGTGTAACGCGAGAGGTACTGCCATGTATGACTTGCTCTTATCTTATGACGCAGTGGCGCCATTCTCTCTCTCTCTCTCTCTCTCT
>NC_090751.1:92793824-92798824 GCF_036898095.1 Palaemon carinicauda | reverse complement strand
TCTCTCCAAAACATAATACATTTGTAACTCTCAGGCATTACAAATTAATGAATAAATTCTTATTGAATACAAAGATAAAAAAAAAGGCGATTATAAAAACGACAAAAATCCTAAAAAAATTTACGCGAAAATCAAGAAACACCTTTAAAATCTCTCTCTCTCTCTCCTCTCTCTCTCTCTCTCTCTCTCTCTCTCTCGAAAGAATGACTTTGTCCTAACATTCCTAAACCTCAGGAGGTTTATATGACTCAGCTGAGAAATAAATCATCTTCCCTACGTCTGTTTCTACTCTCCCCACTGTAAATCGTAAGCAATCGTTTTCTCTCTCTGCCTATATTCTATGTATGTATGTATGTATGTATGTATGTATGTATGTATGTATGTGTATATGTATATGTATATATATATATATATATATACATACATACATATATATATATAATATATATATATATTTATTTATCATCTATATACTATATATACGCTTATTTATATCTATCTACTCTATATAAATGCATATATGTATATGTGTGTATGTGTATATATATATATATATATATTGTATATATATATATATGTATATATAATATACAATATATATACATATATATATACATAATATACATATATATATATATATATATATATCACATATACATATATGCATATATATAGATAGATAGATATAAATAAGCGTATATATAGTATATAGATGATAAATAAATAAATAAATAAATATATATATTATATTATATATATAGAGAGAGAGAGAGAGAGAGAGAGAGAGAGAGGTGCATATATAATATATACATATATAAATATCGATTAACATATATAAATTTATATGTTTCTGTGCATATGCATTGTTAAAATCTTATACGCAACATTTATGAAAAGTCAAAGCAAAGTAAATTACAACCAAGAGATGCAAAACGACGTCTATGAAATGACCACCGAATTATACCACTATACTAACATGAACAGCAATAAGAATAACACCAACGTAAAGGGGGGGGATAACAAAAGTACATATAACAATCTGTAACTCAAAATTCTCTCGGCAAAAAAAAAAAAAAAAAAAAAAAAGCCACAAACGCAGACTAACACATAACCGAGGAGACCCAGTTAATGAGCATTACCATTAAGGAATCTCCAGTTCTAGTCCATTAAGATTATAAACGATTCCAGTAAGTAAGCTGGGAGTCGTTTCCCCCCCGAAGGCTGGAGGAGGAGCCCTTCATTCCAGTGTATGGAGAGGAGAGACAGACGGCAAGTGATGGCTGCCATTTGTCAAAGGAAGATGGCCATCGACGAAGATGGGGTCAATCTCTCTCTCTCTCTCTCTCTCTCTCTCTCTCTCTCTCTCTCTTGGAAATGTTGCTGCTGCCATGTTCCTTCCTCTTCTTGTTCTTGTTCTTCTGCTGCTGCTGCTGCTGTTGTTGGTACCTTCTACCTCTCCTCTTCTTTTTCTTCTTCCTCTGCTAGTCCTTCTACATATCCTCCTTCTTCTTCTTCTTCTTCTTCTTCTTCTTCTTCTGGTGCTGTTGGTACCTTCTAACTCCTCTTCTTCTTCTTCTTCTGGTGATGTTTGGTACCTTCTAACTCCTCTTCTTCTTCTTCTCTTCTTCTGGTGCTGTTGGTACCTTCTAACTCCTCCTCTTCTTCTTCTTCTTCTTCTGGTGCTATTGGAACCTTCTAACTCCTCTTCTTCTTCTTCTTCTTCTTCTTCTTCTTCTAGTCCCATCTGCCTCTCCTTCTAATGTAGCATCTATTGAAGTTGCTGATGCTAGGATTTTCGCTATTTTTTCGCAAGCTTGGTCCTTTATTATCATCATCATCATCATCATCATTATTATTATTATTATTATTATTATTATTATTATTATTATTATTATTACCTAAGCTACAACCCTAATTGGAAAAGCAGGATGTTATAAGTCCAAGGGCTCCAACAAGGAAAAATACCCCAGTGAGGACAGGAGACAAAGAAATAAATAAACTACAAGAGAAGTAATGAACAATCAAAATGATATATTTCAAGAACCAGTAACAACATTAAATTAAATTTTCCATATATCACCTATAAAAAATTATAAAAAAAGCAATATAAAAACAAGAGGAAGAGAAATAAGATAGAATAGTTTGCACGAGCGTAGAGAAAGGAATATTCATATATAAAACTTAAAAGTAATTTCTCCCTTCGAAGTTCTTCATCATCATCATCTCCTACGCCCATTGAAGCAAAGGGCCTCGGTTAGATTTCGCCAGTCGTCTCTATCTTTAGCTTTTAATTCATTAATTCTCCAGTCATCATTTCTACTTGGCGCTTTCATAGTCCTCAAAGTTTATTAACAACTATTTCGTAAAACGTAATTCAATAGTTTGTGACTCTAAATGAGTAGCTGTAGACTGAGATTGTTCCGGATAATGTTCTAAAAACGTACAACATAAGAAAAACTCAAGTTGAGAACATTTCTGTCTTTAGGGTTGTCGTGGCCGATGTGGTAACGCCACTGACTGGTGAATGCCAGACTGGGATTCGAGTTCCGCTAAAACTCGTTAGTTTCTTAGGTCACTGCAGCCTCACCATCCTTGTGAGCTAAGGATGGAGGGTTTGGGGGAGCCTATAGTCTATCTGTTGAGCCTTCAGCAGCCATTGCTTGGTCCTCCTTGGTCCTAGCTTGGGTAGAGAGGGGGCTGAGCGCTGATCATATGTATATATATATGGTCAGTCTCTAAGGCAATGTCCTGCTTTATAGGGCAATGTCACTGTCCCTTTGCCTCTGCCATTCATGATCGGCCTTTAAAACCTTTAAACCGTTACTTTTTGTTATTACTATTTCATTGTTTGGACTATTTCAACTGCTATCAATTTATAGCTGTTCAATGTTACGTGATAATTTAGCAAAGAACAAAATAACTCATTGTTTTTTTTCTTTAGAATCTAATATTGTAAGGACTCCTCCTCCTCCTCCTCCTCCTCCTCCTCCTCTCCTCCTTCTTCCTAATATTTATTTGAATGTTGTTAATGTTCTTAAAAATATTCTATTTTTCCTTGTTTCCTTTCCTCACTAGGCTATTTTCCCTGTTGGAGCCCTTTGGACTTATGGCAACCTTCTTTTCTAACTAGGGTTGTAGCTTGGCTAGTAATAAAAATAACAATAATTAGAGGTAGGCCAGTCTAATAGTTCCCTCTTCAAAGGATCCTATTCGATATATCTTGTTCTGCTGGTCCACTACACTCTCTCTCTCTCTCTCTCTCTCTCTCTCTCTCTCTCTCTCTCTCTCTGTTTTAACCATTCAATGAACCTATATGTGTATGTATATATATATATATATATATATCCAATATGTGTATGCGAGTACATTGTTAAAAAAGATTACTCTCTCTCTCATTTACCCATCCAATAAACCTGTATGTATAGATACATACATATATAAATATATATATATATATATATATATAATATATACATATATTTACATATGTGTTTATGTGTGTATGCACCTGCATTTGGTTAAAATAATTCATCCACCCAAGAATTGCAATTCTTAAACAGACTTCCCCGTCAATCAGCAGAGATAAAGCTCTGAAGTGTTGACGATCACATGAAAATAACATGGAATTCAAAAGACCTTTAAGAAAAGAAAAAATTAATCCCAGGAAAAAAACTGTACCCAAAGAATTCGAAAAATGTACACTTGAACACATGAAATCAAGGTACACCTCTCTCTGAAGAAGTGCAACCAGTCACACCACCCTTACTGCGAGGCGAGTTCCTGCGTTTAGCCCCACCCACCATCTCTTCCTACAATATCTGTTTGGTTACTCACGGTGAAGTAAGGGTGTAATATGGTACACTTCTTCGAAGCGAGGTGTAGCAGGGACTCTTGTGTCCAACTGTATGTGACTCGTGAACAGTAAATAGGCTGATTCTTAAGTCACAGGCGACTGGGAAAAATAAACTCGCGCCTTCATCGAGCCCGGGGTCGAAAAAAAAAAGAGTGGGCTTTAATAGAACTATGGCATGGCTATTGAAAGATTGCCTTCAGAAGGGGTAAAGAATAAAATATACATTTTTGGGAAAACGTAAGCAGGGAGAAAATTCACAGCCTGAATATTGATCATAAAGAATACTAATCTATATATGAATAAATAAAAAAAAAAGTATATAATAATGTTCACAAGAACAGTAAAATGGCCAACGTGAACTAATCATATAACAATATTTTGTGAGAAATAATTAATAAAAAAAATCTACCACAATTTTTCGTCATTAAAGCAATATTCTCATGAAATACAAATTTTCATTTTATAAATACGTAACAGTATTAATCAGAATTTTATTTTATAAATGAAAAAAATAATTAGCTTGATATACGCTAAATTATATTATATCTGTTATGCATTATAATCTGATGAACAAGTAATGAATTAAAATTATTAAAATTATCATTGTTATCAAAATGATTAAAATTATTAAAATTATGATTATTATTAAAATATTTAGTCATTACTATGAAAATATATTGAATAATTTTACTTAGAGGTAAAATCATGGTATACGCAAAATTATATTATATCTGTTATGTATTATAATCTGATGAACAACCAATGAATTAAAATTATTAAAATTATTATTATATCAAAATTATTAAAATCATTGAAATTATTATTATTATTAATATATTTAAAGTCAATACTATCAAAATGTATCGAATAAATTTACTTAAATGTAAAATCAGGAAAATTTGGTGAGAAATAAATTAAGATTAAAATCCCACAAGCTGCTACTACTAATCCTATACCTGAACAGTAAAATGTAGAAAGTCCTGAACACAAATCGGTTCAAGTACAATCCTGAACATGAACCAGTGACATAGAAGGATAAAAGAAATTTCCTTTAAGCGAGTGACGTTGACGTTGATATATTACACTTTATACCCTGACACGAGTCCTCAAGAAGAGGAAAATACAATACAAGATATAAAATCGAATT
>NC_090751.1:92790919-92793324 GCF_036898095.1 Palaemon carinicauda | reverse complement strand
AATATATATATATATATATATATATATATGTATATATATATATATATATATATATATATGTATATATAGTATATATATATATATATATACATATATATATATATATATATATATATACATATATATATATATATATATATATATTATATATATATATAATATATATATATATATATATATATATATATATATATATATATATATAATATATATATATATATATATATATATATATATATATATAATATGTATATATATATATATATATATATATATATATATATATATATATATATATATATACATATATATATATATATATATATATATATATATGTATATATTATATATATACTATATACATATATATATATATATATATATACACCACATACCGTTTGTGTATATATATATATAACAAATAATTCATTGTTTTGAAAACTTTCAAAATAAATTTAAGATATTTCAAATATATAAATAGGAAATAATTCGGTAGCTTTAAATTTTGCAAACTAAATTAAGGATATTTTAAACATATAAATACCCGATAATTCAGTTGTTTCGAAAACTTGCAAACTAAATCTAAGATATTATAAACATATAAATAGCAGATAATTAAATTGTTTTGAAAACTTGCAAACTAAATTTAAGATATTTTGAATATATAAATAGCAAATAATTCGGTAGTTTTGAATAATTGCAAACTAAATAAGATATTTTTAAACATATAAATAGCAGATAGTTCAATTGTTTTGAAAACTAGTTAAACTAAATTTAAAATATTTTAAACATATAAAAAGTGAATAATTCAATTGTTTTGAAAATTTTCAAATAACATTTAGATATTTTAAATATATAAATAGCAATTATTCGTTTTTTTTTTTTTTTTTTGAAAACTTGCAAACTAAATTTAAGATATTCTAAATGTATAGATAGCAAATAATTCAGTCGTTTTGAATACTTGCAAACTACATTTAAGATAGTTTGAATATATAAATAGCCCATATTTTAGTTGTTTTGAAAACTTGTAAACTAAATTTAAGATATTTTAAATATATAAATAGCAAATAATTCAGTTGTTTTGAAAACTTTCAAACTAAATTTAAAATAGTTTAAATATATATAGCAAATAATTTAGTTGTTTTGAAAACTTGCAAACTACATTTAAGATATTTTGAATATATAATTTAAATAGCCCATATTTTAGTTGTTTTAAAAACTTGCAAACTAAATTTAAGATATTTTGAATATATAAATAGCCCATATTTTAGTTGTTTTGAAATCTTGTACACTAAATTTAAGATATTTTAAAATATATAAATAGCAAATAATTTAGTTGTTTAGAAAACTTTCAAACTAAATTTAAAATATTCTAAATAAATAAATAGCAAATAATTCAGCTGTTTTGAAAACTTGCAAACTAAATTTAAGATATTTTGAATATATATATTTAGCAAATAAATTAGTTGTTTTGAAAACTTGCAAACTACATATAAGATATTTTGAATATATATCTAGCAAGTAAATTAGTTGTTTTGAAAACTTGCAAACTACATTTAAGATATTTTTAATATATATCTAGCAAATAAATTAGTTGTTTTGAAAACTTGCAAACTACATTTAAGATATTTTGAATATATATCTAGCAAATAAATTAGTTGTTTTGAAAACTTGCAAACTACATTTAAGATATTTTGAAAATATATCTAGCAAATAAATTAGTTGTTTTGAAAACTTGCAAACTACATTTAAGATATCTAAAATATATAAATAGCAAATAATTCAGTTTTGAAAACTTACAAACTAAATTTAAGATATTGATTTAAGATATTTTTGTTATAGAAAAATATTGTTGACACTGATCAGTAAAATCCCACTGACTGCATGACTAACAAAATAGAAAAATTAAATAAAAAAAAAACACAAAAATAGTCTCTTCTATGGTACACTTTATTGTACAATAAAAATCAATATAAATGTAATAATCATTCAGTTCTAAACGTTACTCGTACCCTCTTATTCAGGAAAGAAAATAAATAGACATAATTTTGCCTGGGGAAGTAATACAAATTACAGAAGAGACAGGAGGTGAACTGGACTTAGATCGAGAGGGAGTATGGATCAATTGCTTATCACGAAATATTGATATGAGGAGTTTTAAAATAAAAGGAATAAGAAGTCAGTATCATACTTTGGATCTTGACGAAGCTTATGATATGGGTAATGTGTTAAGAATGTATAGTAATTTACATAATATAAGTGGTTGAGAAAAATGAATGTTTTGTATTTCAATGAAAGAGAACTCTGTTTTAAAGGCCACTATGAATGCAGAGGCAAGGAACAGTCACATTGCAATAACAACCAAGACAATGCCATAGACTGACCATATATACATATAATCAGCA
>NC_090751.1:92775919-92785919 GCF_036898095.1 Palaemon carinicauda | reverse complement strand
GCCAGTTTTTTTTTTTTTTTTTTTTTTACGTTTGGAGGTCAACTGACAGGCAATTAAATGGACTTATTAAGCAAAATGTTAATGAAACCGACATTAAACATAATGAAGGAAAAAGAAGTTTGTTCTATCAGATAGGAAACAAATTTCATCGCTTATCTAATTTCAAATATCTTGAAAGGAACGGTAACTTAGATAATGAAAAACAGGTGGAGACATTTCGAGTTCTTGATGGCAGAAAAAAGACGAAAAATAGATTGAATGTTAATGAAAACAAAGTTTTCGGCGATTTTTTTTTTAAAATCACGATCAATGTCCTGATAGGAGAAATTTCAACTGAATGCCTTTATTTGCAATGGCCCAATTATTAAAATTGTTCTTTCTTATGTTTATTACTAAGTAAAGGAAGTCAAAGTACCTACGACATACACTTTAAGGGTTTAAAAGCTGCTCATGAATAGCAGAGGCAAGGGACAGTGACATTGCCCTATCGACCAAGACAATGTCTTACAGATGATCATATATACATATGATCAGCGCCCAAACCCCCTTTCCACCCAAGCTAGCATCAAGGAAGGCTAGGCAATGGCTGTTGATGACTGCAGATAAACCTATAGGCTCCCACAAACCACCCATCCTTAGCTCAATAGGATGGTGAGGTTGCAGCGACCAAAGAAACTAACAATTTTAAGCGCAATTCGATGCCCAGTCTGGCGTTCACCAGTCAGGGGCGTTACCACATCGGCCACCACAACAACTTCTTTGTTGTAAACCGAGAAAGAAAATTAAATGAAAGGAAAGAAAAGAGAACATGAATAAACAAGTGAGCAAGTCCTGAACGCGGACATGGTCCTCGTAGAGGACATACCTCCGCACGTGACCTTGACCTTCAGGTGACCTTGACCTTCACGTGACCTTGACCTTCACGTGACCTTGACCTTCAAGTGACCTGCTTGACTTTTGACCTTCAAGTGATCTTTGTTCATTTGCCACTGATACTTAATATGACATTGATATAATGCACCAATATGACCTTGACCTTTGACCTTTATAAATTTGAACATCACCCATGGGTTGCGCCTGGACTAGGACTTCCCTGTTGGCTTATGCAAAAGTCAGTGCTTTATTTCTGTCTCTTGATATGGCCACTTATGTCATAGTGACACCAGTGACCCCTGTGACCTTGACCTTGGGGTGACCTTGACCAAAATTTAATCAGTTCTTCCATACACATTGGGGAACTACTTGGCCAAGTTTGAAGTGATTCCGTGTAGAAATGTGGCCTCTACGTTGTCCACAGACAGACAGACAAACAGAGAAACAAACAAACAAACAAACAAACAAACCGAACCGAAAACATAACCTCCGCCGCTTGGCGGAGGTAATTAAGGGAAATTTTCTCGTTGGTTAGAGAAATGGAACATTAAATGTCAAAGTAGGAGTAGGCCTGTTACCAAAAACCACTGGAATACATTGATGGACTAAAAAAAATATTATGCAAAACAAGTGGCTGAAGATCTCAAAGATTATTTAAGCTGACGTTAAGGCTATAAGGTTCAGCGCTGGGGCTAGGAAGGCTATGCTAATAGTATGGAGTAGTGCTTAATGTGGAACTACGAGAGAGAGAGAGAGAGAGAGAGAGAGAGAGAGAGAGAGAGAGAGATCAGTAATTCACGATTCATCTCTAATACCAGAATAATGAATCCGTGAAAAATCCGAAATCTACCAACACTTTCCATGTTCCATAGGGAATAATCAAGCAGTACGCTCTCTCTCTCTCTCTCTCTCTCTCTCTCTCTCTCTCTCTCTCTCTCAAAGGGGTCAGTTTAAAATGCAAAAATATAAAAGGTCACCTTTCTTCATAGACTGAAATTATTATCACTTGTTCTAAAGGCCGCTCATGAGTGACAGAGACAAGAGACAGGGAAATTGCCCTATCAAGCAGGACAATACCCTAGACTTATTATATATACATATGAGTCTGGCAATCACAAGTCAGGGACGTTACAACACAGGTAGATAAACTACAACCTTAGTTGGAAAATCAGGATGCTATAAATCCAAGGGCTCTAACACGAAAAATAGCTCAGTAAGGAAAGGAAATACGGAAACATAAAATACTGTACCTGAGAGTACCCCAAGCAAAGAGACCTCTTACCCAAAACAGGGGAAGACCAGGGTATAGAGGCTATGGCACTACACAATAATAATAATAATAATAATAAGTGATGGACGCCTAAGGGAGCTGGATGCAACCCGGAACCCCGAAACCTCACACTATAAACCACCAGTCTCTGAAGACAGCGACTAACAAAAACAAGTTAAACCCTTCGCAATTGTGACGTCAAATTACGTCATAACATGTCTGGTAAAACATACCGTGAATCGAAATACCTCACTTACTATTATACATACAAATATAAACCATATGGAAGTTTTAATGCTAATAAAAACCTTTTAGATAAATATTAGAAATAATTCCAAGGGTTACTTATCAATCTACATCTTTGTCTATAAGATCCAACAAAAAGAAACAAACAAAGATGATGATTATATATTTACGTTCATCCAATCAACACCAACCATTTAAGTGTATTTACACCAAATGCCCCAATCGAGACCCCAAAGGTTAGTTGGTATTTAGCATGACACAATTACGACCATTAGTTTCAACGACCCGATGACCTCTGAATTTTAAAAACTGTGTGCAAAGAAGCCTTTCTTAGTCAAACATAACAAGGCTTCACAATAATTAGCTAGACTTAATAGCAATGTAATTTTCAAGTTGTTATAATTTATACATGAAAGATCGATTTTAATGTTATTACTGTTCTTAAACTTCTTGCAGCTTTTTCCTTATTTTCTTTCCTCACTGGGCTATTTTCTCTGTTGAAGCCCTTGGGCTTATAGCATCTAGCTTTTCCAAGTAGGGCTGTAGCTTAGAAAGTAATAATAATAATAATAATAATAATAATAATAATAATAATAATAATAATAATAATAATAATAATAATAATAATGAGAAACGACATTACATAAACCTTGTACATTGTTCTGTAACCCCGACCTATGATTTTCAAAGCAAAATTATTACAAACTTAATGATTAATGTATTAAAGTTATAATTCATATTCATGAAAATGATGCTGTATCAAAACACGTATCCAACAAGGGACTATTTCATAGAAAGAACTTTGAATTTGAAATTTAAAATTAGAGCCAAAACTGTCAGGGAATTAACCTTATTATATAAAAGTGACCTTGAACTTTGACCTTTATTATGGAAGAATTCCCGTGAAAAGGGTATTTCATAAACGTAAGCAAGTCTAGAAAGTTAAATTACCGATAATATATGACCTTGACCTTTGATCTATTCAAATTTATATATATGAGCCTGACCTTCAGTAAGTAACTTAATATATGTTCTTGACCTTTGATATTTGATCTACTTGACTTTAAAGATAATCACCGCATAAGGTCACATAATGTACCCTTTTCAATATATTATGTCGAGCTATTTTTTACCACCTCCAACGAAGTTGGGAGGTTATATTTTGGCCCCTGTTAGTCTGTTTGTTTGTGAACAGCTTCCTTTCCACAACTTTACTCATAGAGTAGTGAAAATTTCAAGGTTTAATTGTTATATTGAGACGTGGAAGTGATTCAATTTTGAAAGTCCTAGGTCAAAGAACAAGGTCAAATCAATATGAATAGATATAATAATTTCGTCATAAATACATATATTAACAAAAAAGAAATATGAAGCAAAATTCCATAATGAGGGAAAATAAATTAAGACTTAAGAATAAGTAGGAGAGAGAGAGAGAGAGAGAGAGAGAGAGAGAGAGAGAGAGAGAGAGAGTCACCATTCAAATCTATTTCTTAAAACTATATCAACATAAACATTCGTATCTAGTCCCTTCAACGACGCCCTAAAAATTCTCGATAACCTAAAACAATAACTACTATAACTAGTCACCATCCCTACTTCTATTAACTAATATTAGTTGAATCTGTAGAACTTCAAAAATTCAAAGTTGGAGCAAATGTTTTTATGTTGACCAGGCTGACATGAGTCTTTTTATAGTTTATATATGACATATCTGTTTTTGACGTTGTTAATAGTTTATATAGGACATATCTGTTTTGACGCTGTTACTGTTCTTAGAATGATATATTGTTAATTTATTCTCATCATTTATTTATTTCCTTATTTCCTTTCCTCACTGGGTTATTTTTCCCTGTTGGAGCCCTTGGGCTTATAGCTCTTGCTTTTCCAACCAGGGTTGTAGCATGGCTAGTAATAATAATAATAATATTATTATTATTATTCGACTGTTTATTGCATACGAACGGTAAATCCTTGGCACAAAATACGACGAATACGGAAAAAACTGATGAATAAATCATTCCCGTTCAAAGAACTGTTAAATTTACCTTTAAATTCAACATCACCGAAATAAGCTTACCTTCAAGTTTAACACCACCGCAATTAATCTTAAAAAATAGTTTAATCTATTCCAATATTCATAATTAATATAGTTAATAAAACATAATACACACACACACACAAATATATATATATATATATATATATATATATATATATATATATATATGTATATATATATACACAAATATATATAAGTACATATATATACTATATATACATATATATCTATATATATAAATATACAGTATTTATATATATACCGTATATATATATATATATATATATATATATATATATATATATATATACTGTATATATATATATATATATATATACATATATAAAACAACATACAAATTTAACACAGAAACTGAAGGCATATAAAAATTAACTTAAACGTTTAGTAACATTTCGTAAAACAATAAACTCACACTTTTGTCATTCAAACCTTTAAAATCGTACAACACAAAAAAACTGTTTTGATATAATACAAACAGCAAAAGAGAACGACGCTGAACCGGTTGAAAAAAAAAAAGAAAAAACATTTCAAGGTCAGAAATATATCGAACAACCGAATTCCTAAAGAAGTTAAAAAAAGAGGAAAAAGAAGATGATGAGGAGGAGTAGTAGGGGAGACCCCGACCACTTAACAGTGAAATAAAAAGATATGGCGCTAAACGACAGACAAACCCTGATGTTTCTGTAGCTGGAACGGCGTAAGAAAAGCTTGCGCTGACTTTATAAAGAATGTCCGATATCATATTAAGAGAATAAAGTCCCTCCTAACATTGTAATTACCATCGGAGATAAATGGCAAGTGGCAGAACATCTTTTTCTCCATCCCGAAAAGGAGCTCGGTGAGATTTATGAGCCGACGTGAAGGCTAAGTCAGGGTCTCTTACAAGGGTTCGAACGTGTTGTCCCTTCGGCAGTAGAGTAGGGTTCGAGAAGAATTTTAATACGATTGTGCGATTTAGTCTCTCACTAGGGAACAATGGAGAGAGAGAGAGAGAGAGAGAGAGAGAGAGAGAGAGAGATTTATACATATCAAAACGGGATTACATGTAGAGGTTCATGTAATAACAGCTATTTATCAATCAAAACTGCTACACACAAAAACGGAGGAGGAAAAATCTGCTTAAAACATACCGTTTTATACAATGAGCAACGTCAACTATAAAAAAATAAGGATTTTGTTCTCAACAAATTCAAAATGAGCTGAATAGATAAATCATTCGAAATAAAATTTCGTCTGTGCGCTCCATAAACATGAAGTTTAGAGAAATATCTTTAGTACGATTTAGAAGATAACAGAAAAACAAAACAAAAAATATTAACATTACTCCTTCCACCCCTTTGGAAGCTGCAACCTCACCGTCCTTGTGAGCTATAGATCGGGGGTTTGGGCGAGCCTATAGGTCTATCTGCTGAGTCTTCAGCAGCCATTGCCTGGACCTCATTGGTTCTAGCTTGGGCGCTGAACATATGTAATATGGTCAGAGTCTAGGGCATTGTTCTGCTTAATAGGGCAACGTCACTGTCCCTTGCCTCTGCCATTCATGAGTAGCCTTTAAAATCTTTGAAAGCAGAATCCCTGTTCCTTAGGGTCTGTATAAGATTCCAAAGCTTCGAATAAAAAGGGAGCTAATCAAGCAGGACAATACCCTAGAGACTGACCATGTTACATATGATCAGCGCCCAAGTCCCCTCTTCACCCAAAGCTAGGACCAAGGAGATCCAGGTAATGGCTGCTGATGACTCAGCAGATAGACCTATAGGCTCCCTCAAACATTCCCATCTTTAGCTCCCAAAGACGGTGAGGCTGCAGCGACCAAAGGGTTGGAAGCAGTAATGTTAATATTTTTTTTTCATTGTTGCATATATACAGACTTGAAGTTCTCAATCACGTACCGAAACACAATAATGAGTCATTGTTCCTTGTGGATTCAATTAAAAACTCAAAATTTCAACCGAATCAGAAAAGCCAGACAGTATTTGTACGTCGCACTCTTGCTGACGAAACATATGTCACTGTTCCTAAAGGGTTATTAACGAATTCAAAGCTCAAAAAATCACAATTGAACAAGAGGGACACTCAGTAGGGGGCAGACATCCGCCGTTGCAACTTATTTCTCGACCTTTTGCTAGACCTTCGACTTTAACATGTATTAATTAGCGTGGATTTTCATACACTCTAATATGGACCAAGTTTGAAGTCTGTGAAAACAATGTCCATACATAAGGCTGATAACGTGAATTGGATATGTTTCTTGACCGTGAACATGACCTTTAACATTTTTTTTCATTTCCAGCTTTTTACGTAACTGTTAATGCATGCAAGTTTCATTACTCTACGATTAAAATTGTGACCAAGAAGCTGCTCACAAACAAACATTCACACACACAAACAAGCACACAACCAGGGGCGAAAACATAACCTCCTTCCAACTTTGTTGGAGGAAGTAATTAGAAAAGCCGCTGTTCCTTCTTGCTGATGTACTAATTAAAAGTTTATGGTTCAAAGTTTACGAGTAAATAAATAGCTTCGAATTTTTCATCGACAATGAAAAAGCAAAACAGTTCATTTCCCGAATAACAATCTTCTCAGAAATGTAAACTGTTCGGTGATGCAGTTCACGGATCTGCTGAATAAAAAACTTGATAACAAGTGGCCACATCTTCGTCAGTAGAGATAATGTTTTCAACAGATATGTCATACGTGTCTACTTGTTGAGCTTCTATGCAATAAGATATGTAGAATATGTCTTTTTATTAAGATTGAAAAATTTTCTTGAATGATTATTTTGCCTTAAAAGATACAATACTAAAGCCATTTTTAAACAGGCTTTTGAAATAATTTCTTAGTTTCTGTCATACAAACATAAATATAAATACAAATATATATTCAATATAATTGTTGAACTTCTGTGCAATCAGACATGTAGACTAAAAGTAATTAGAATTTATTTACATTTCCATATTTTTTTAAAACAATATTATTCATTCAAGATCAAATAATGTTCTTCAATTGTTATTTTCCTTAAAAATGCTTTCTTTTTTAATCACGATCCTTATTTATTTACGTGTGATGCAAATATAAACTATAACAGACAAACTGGTGTAACTGGAGACTTTATATTGATGTAAATTACCGTAGAGGAACAGCATGAAGAGTTGATGAAATAATTCAAAAGTGAAAAATATTTACTTGACGAAATACAAACACTATCTGAAGAGGTCTCTGGGATAAGGATATAAGGCCAAATTATATTATAAAAAGGAAAATAAATATTTACATGGACAATAATTTAAAAAAAAAAAAAAAAAAGGAAAAAAGGAAAAATTTATAGGGCACCATAATTCATGAGAGAAAGGGGGGAATAATTGTTAGGGATAATGATTATTAAGAAAGAGAAAGGAAAAATTAAAGTACACCCGAGAAAAATAGGAAGTAGATAAACCAAGTTTGTCAATAATAAAAATAATAATAATAATAATAATAATAATAATAATAATAATAATAATAAAAAGCTCTGCTATGTCAAAGACTGCTTACAATCTACAAAGCTCGTTAAGGAAGAACTTCAACTATCCTGACTTAATAAAATGATAAATAAAAAGTCTTGCCTCGAATAAACTTTATATTCTGTTCGGACTTGACTGTAAGTGGAATCTGAACTTACTAAGAGACACTGTCCTACGTCAGGAGCTGTCAGCCCTTAGCAGCAGGGTACGATAAGGTCAACCTTTTACGATATATATATACACACAGCATTCTCAAGGGTCGACTAGAGGTGGGGGTTGGGGTAGGGAACTGGAGGACCCTGGAGGAGAGTGGTACAGTGGAATCGTGTCACTGTGAACGATGTCAAAGTTCTGCAACAAAGAGCTTGTAGCTGTAAATGACTCGCGAAGGCGACTCCTCACAAGTACTTTTAGACACATATGAATCTTTTTATTCTTTTATATAATTATGAATTACAATGAAATGGGTAATTCCAACTTCCTTAGCCTTAATATCATTTAAGGAATGTGACTAAGCATTGAATTTGCTTTATAGCAGACTGATTTTATAACCTTCAGTTAATGAACGATGAAATAAAAACACAATCCTTCCCTAACATAAAAAAAAAAAAATCGCATAAATTAAATAAACAAACAAAAACCAATCAGGGAACAAACTCGCCTTAACACCGACAAATGACACACAAGCACGCCGTGACGTCACAGGGGGACCCACAAACACGGAAATGTGACACCGCGCACGGCAGGGCATTTAGGTGTGACAAAGGTTCCGAATAAATCTTTTGACAAAGCTTGAGATATAGTGGAGGACCCAGTAAGGTCTCCATCCTGGTTTGCTTTCGTCTTTGAAGTATGGCTGATTCTCCTGTCAACCTTAGAGCCTTTGTTGTTGTTGTTGTTGTTGTTTGATGAAGAATGGTGCTAGCACGGGCTCTTGTCCAGCGAGCAGTCCGTATTCTAGCAACTTTGGCCGGTAGGAAAAAACAAAGAATAGAAAGAAAGAATATGAAGAATAAATGTCGAATGCAACAGAAAGGAATTCGAACAGGAAATAAAAAATAGAAGATGTTGTTAAATGTAAAGAGGAGAAAGTAGAAGATAGAGAAAATAAGACAACAAATAAAAGCAAGATAAAAGAGAAAAGATGAAGGACAATGTAAAATGTGAAGGCAGAGAAAAAGAACAGGAAAAAAGAATTGAATACGTTGTTAAATGTAAAAAGGAAAAAAATAGCAGATAAGAGAAAATATGAAAACAAAACCAGAGAAAGAAAAAAAAAAGAGGAAATAATTCGGACAAATATAAAATGTGACAATAAAGAATTAGAAAAAAAATAGCTGACGTCGTTAAATGGAAAAAGCAGAAAAATTGAAAAAAGAATATAAAACAACAACGCAAATATAAACATACATTTGTCTTGTAAAACCAAATTATTATTATTATTGTTATCAGTATTATTATTATAACTATAATAATTATTACTAGTATTATTACAAGATCCTATAAGCCCAAGGGCTCCAACAGGGAAAAACAGCCCAGCGAGGAAAGAGAACAAGGAAATAAATAAACTACAAGAAATGAATAAACAATCAAAATAAAATATTTCAAGAGCAGTAACAATATTTCATTAGATCCTTAACATATAAACTAAAAAACTTCGAAAACAAAAACCTAAAGGAGAAATAGGATAGAAATAAAAAAAGGAATAATTTACGAAATTTTACAAATAATCCAACAATTCACAAAGGCAAAATAAACAATATAAAAAAGGTGGGGATATAATAGACTTAAGTATAAAATATTGTCCCAAGAGAAATATAAAAGACGAATAAAATATCAAATAAGAGACTTAAAAGACCGAGAGGACAACGAATGCCTTCGAAGTCAAAGCTAATGCTCCCTGTGAATGGACTCGAACGTTGGCTGCTATAAATCACCTCGAACTTCCAGGAAGAAAAAGAGATTCTGAAGTCACAATTAACTTATAAATCATGATAATCTGACGGTATGAAAAAATTTAGTTGC
>NC_090751.1:92753419-92760919 GCF_036898095.1 Palaemon carinicauda | reverse complement strand
GGTTTCTTGTGAAGAGAGAAATGGGACCAAATAGTCATCATGTTTCTATTTGAACATTCAAGGTCACTCAGTGAAAAAAGAAAAATAAACCTTTCAAGGTCCTTAAGGTTTCTAGTGAAGAGAGCAATGGCACCAAATAGTCCTCATGTTTCTATTCAAACATTCAAGGTCATTCAGTGAAAAAAGAAAATAAACCTTTCAAGGTCCTTACGGTTTCTAGTGAAGAGAGCAATGGGAGCAAATTGTCATGTTCTCTACTTAAACAATGAAGTTTGTTAAGAAAAAAAAATGAGAAAAGAACCTGTATGGTTCTCGGCTTTCCATCTGTGATAGTGTTTCAACAGTAAAAGTCCTTCATATTATAAAAAAAAAAAAAAAAAAAAAAATCGTAATTTCCTACAAATGAAACCAATATACATTTCTGGTGGCCGATGTGGTAACGTCCCTGACTGTTAATGGCCAGACTGGCATTCGAGTCCCGCTTAAACTCGTTATTTCCTTTGGACGCTGCGACCTCAACATCCTTGTGAGCTTTAGATGAGTGTTTTGAGGGAGTCTATAGGTCTATCTGCTGAGTCATCATCACTCATTGTCTGGTCCTCCTTGGTCCTAGCTTGGGTGGAGAGGGGGCTTGGGCGCATTGACCTACTCGATAGGGAAATGTCACTGTCCCTTCCCTCTGCCATTTAAGAGAGGCCTTTAAATCTTTAAAAGGAGGAGAGTAATCTTACACGAATGTCTCCCAGTTTTTATGAATGAAAGCAATTCGACCAGAAAGGTCCCCTGGGTTTATTAGGAAATAAAGTAATATACCAGCAAGGTCCCAAGTTACAATTGGAAGGAAACTGTTGAAACAGCAGGATTTTTAATTTTTTAGGGAAACAACCATATCGCCACATATACTTTTTTAACCAAAGAAAACAACCAAATCAAAAAGTCCTCAGTCAAAAAAAAAAAAAATCTAAGTCTTTTGAATGATTGAAATAAAACTAACTAAATAAAGCATAGTCCTTTATTTCTATTAAAAAAAGCAAGCACAGCCACAGCCTTGGTTTCCTTAAAAGAAAGCAACTTTATGAAAAGTCATCAGGGTCTTTTATTGCCAAAACACCAAGCAAACAAATTTCAAAGTTTACGGTTTTAAAGTGATAGAAAGCAAACAAACCTAAAACGGTTATCGGGTTGTGAAAAAAAAACATCGACGTACTCGGTTTAAAAAAAGGGCAAATAACCCCGGCAAGGTCGCCTGTCTTTTATAGAAGAAAACCAAATCAATGCAGATCTTTTTATTTAACTTATTTTGAAAAAAGAAATCAAACATACAGTATATATAGCAAGCAAGTAAGAAACAACGAATAACTCTGTTTTCTATAAAAGAAACGAACCAAACACACTGATGTCCTCTGATTTCTATTGACCACAGTAAGCTAAAAGAAACAGCGTTTTGTTGTTTTATAAAAAAGAAGACCCGACTAAAACAGACAAAATCCTCTATCTGTAAGAAAGAAAAAAAAAATCATCCAGACCAAATACCCTAATATCTGTAAAAGAAACCAACTAAGCTAGACAAAATCCTCTAATATCTGTAAAAAAAAAAAAAAAAAAAAAAAAAAAAAGATCCTCTAACACTAAAAAAAAAAGGAGAAAGAAAAAAGCTAATCCAGACATAATCATATAATATCTGTAAAAAAGAAAACAACTTAACCAGACAAAATCCTCTAATATGTGCAAGAAAATAAAAAAAAAACTCAACGAGACAAAATCCTTTAAAATCTGAAAAAACACAAAACCAGAAAAGATCCTCTAATAACTAAAAAAAAAAAAAAAAAAAAAAAAAAAAAAAAAAAACAAGCAAATTCCCCTGTTTTCTATAAAATAAAGCACCCAAGTTAAGAATGACCCCCACTTTCTATGACAGAAAGCTATTACAGTACAGTACAGTACAGTACAGTGTTTACCTTGACCGTGATCGCGCCTGAAGTCTTTACTGTACATGGTTGCGTGCAGAGGTTCGGTATAGCGGGGGTGCCTTCGAAAGGAACCCATGGTGGTTGTTAAGCATAATACTAAAGCTGTCACTCGGTGATTGATACTTCGTAATCAAAATGACAGAGTGGGCCGGCACCCAGATCTTCGCCAAGAGACAAAAACGTTTCCTGTGCGATATCAAGCCCCCAATTTTCATTCAAATGTGCACCAAGATAAAAAAAAAATGGATGGTATATTTCTTGCCGTTTTCCTCTTTTTTACGTCCTTTCCTCTGTTGGTTATAGAAATGTACGAAAAAGTATTCTTTAAATTTATAGTATTTTTTTCTGATTTTGAAATGAATAATGATTTTGATTAAGTTGTTAACTTTTTTCAATATACGTCTAAGGACTCCCCCCCCCTTTTTTTTTTTTTGGTAGCATCTTGAACTGATTCTATATTTGCATAATTTACCCGAGACGATTAGTTTTACGTTTTTAATTACCGTATTTCATATATTTTTGTTCATGAGCAGCTAATTATAATGGCAAATTTATGATTTAAAATTATTTCAAATTTCTACAGGAAAGTTTATGATTTACAATTATTATTTCAACTCATTATGTAAACCTCATCACTAACCTCGAACAAGACAAATGAAAGGTTGAAAGGTGAATTAACTTCTTAAAGTGGAAGACGAAAGTGAGGAGAGTTTTCCAAAGCATCCAATTTCTTTCAAGGCTTTAAATTTCCAGCAAAGCGCTGAATAACCTTCAATGCATCCAATGTACTTAATAGCATTGAATTTCCTTTAAACTTTTTATTTCTTCAAAAGCATTAAATTTCACCAAAGCCTTGAATTCCCTCAACAGCGCATTTAATTTCCTTCAGAGCTTTGAGGTACATGCCAAACTTTGAATTTCCTCATACACACACACACACATATATATACAGATATATATATATATATATATATCTATATATGTATATATATATATTATATATATATACATACTGTATATGTGTATATATATATATATATACACATACACAATATATATACATATATATATATGTATATATATGTATATGTATATATATATATAATATATATACATATATATATATATATGTATATATATGTATATGTATATATATTATATATATATATACATATATATACATATATATATATGTATATATATACATTATATATAAATATAAATATAAATATATATATATATATATATATATATACAGGACATAGAAGGAAGCTACTTCTGAAATCGCTTTAATAATCCCAGCGTTTCATCACAATCCCATTTTTCCCGTCGGGAACCTTTTCAAATGGCAATATTTTATTTATGTGAATATTCTAAGAAAACTATTTTCATCCCAAGATACTTTTCAAGCTTCTCAGTAAGACAAGATTGCTCAGATTCCATAAATGCATACAGTTCGAAACTAAAATCTATGAAAGTTTTCCTTTTCTACAAGATGGCTTTTATCACAGAAAAATTTCCGAAAATCTGGTTTAGTGAATGAATATATTTCCCAAAGTGTAACTGCTACTTAGACAAGATCTACAATGAGTTCACGATAATTTTAATAATAATAGCATTTTTAATAATTTAAATAATTCTAATAATAATTATTTTAATAACCTTAGTATATAATAATAATTTCAATAATTTTGATAACAATAAGTTTAATGATTTTAATAAAAATAATAGTTTTAATAATTATAATAATAATAATTTTAATAATTTTGATAACAATAAGTTTAATGATTTTAATCAAAATAATAGTTTTAATAATTATAATAATAATAATTTCAATAATTTTGATAACAATAAGTTTAATGATTTTAATAAAAATAATAGTTTTAATAATTATAATAATAATAATTTCAATAATTTTGATAACAATAAGTTTAACGATTTTAATAAAAATAATAGTTTTAATAATTATAATAATAATAATTTTAATAATTTTAATAACAAAAATTCTAATAATAACAATTTTAATAATTTTAATAATAAAAATTCTAATAATAACAATTTTAATAATTTCAATAATAATAATAATAACAATCTTAATGTTTTAACAATAATAATAATTTCATTATTTTAATGATAATTTTAATAACAATAACAATTTCAATAATTATGATAATTCTAATACAAATAATAATAATAATAATAATAATAATAATAATAAAAATAATAATAATAATAATAATAACTTGAACAAAAATAATAATATCAATAATTTCAATTAAGGTTTAGATTTCATTCCCATAGAGGTCTGAACACTCGAACAGGTTTCAGTTTATCCAGCCGAGTACACTCAAATATTCATAATCCTTCAAAACACGTAAATATAATACTGACAACGTAGATTTTATCATTCTTGCTCGACAACGTGGATTTTATCATTCTTGCTCAAGTTTCAAATTACCACGAGTTCACCATTCTTGAATCTATGATGATGAAACGACTCGTTCAGACATTAAAAACTAAAGCTTCCTCCACAGTTACATTTATCATAACCTCCTTCGTTTTATTTTGTTTCCATTGGTGTCATTGTATACGTTTCAAATTATTATTATTATTATTATTATTATTATTATTATAACTATCATCATTATTATTATTATGATAATTATTATTATTATTATTATTATTATTATTATTATTATTATTATTATTATTATTAGTAGTAGTAGTAGTAGTAGTAGTAGTAGTAGTAGTAGTAGTAGTAGTAGTAATAATAATAATATTATCATTATTATTTATAATCCTTTAAAGTATTTTCGAAACAACCAATTCGGATGAAAAAAAAAATCGGACTAAAAACGAAAATTTTTCAGATATTTTCAAGAAAAAAATAGCAAAAGAATTCCGATGATAATGACGAGAAGCCTAAAAAAACTTGAATGATCTTATAGACAAACAAATAATGGAAGAGAATGAGATTAACTCTCTATGATTATTCAAAGTTTAAAAACAAAATACAAGAAAATTAAAATACATTGGAATACATTCTTATTTAAGTTACTTTGTCGAGGAAAATGAACAATATGCGCAAACGTAGTTGTTAGGTACTAACAGAAAAGAGAGGTAAATATAAGTAAGTTTATTCAACAAGATAACGAGTTTATATACAAACATATGAGGGCAACAATGGCACAAAAAAACCTAAATAATACATGCGAAGGCAAGCTTAAACATGTATTTTTATTATCAGTGCGGGAGAGAGCAAAAAAAAAAAAAAAAAAAAAAAATTACAGCGTATGAACGTGTATAAAACACGTACGGTACAAATACCAAATATATTATTTCTTATAAGTTCTTTCTCTCCAGTACAAATTGAAATATGCGTTGTTCTGCTTTCCTTCTCATATGCATAAGGATGTTCAAAAACATCCAAGTTTCCCTTATTTATAAGTTATGTGCACAAACATAACATTATTCTTAGGTTTTCTTTTCTTGAATACATGTTTGTATAGTACACACATACCATTCTCCATGTGTTTGTGTGCACAAACATTCAATTTCCCGCCCTTTGTTTTTTCTGTAAGTACGTTTAAGTGAGCAAACATGCAAAAGCCATCAGATAACCGTGGTCAAGTTCTGGACGGTAAACCAAGAAGGTAAACAGCGTCTTTGGTTGCTTGACCTTTGACCTTTACGTGCGATATCATATCCCAAATGAATGATCACGGACAACTTCGGCAATAAGAAAATATCCATAAATAAAATTCTATTGGAGAGAGAGAGAGAGAGAGAGAGAGAGGAGAGATGAGAGAGAGAGAGAGAGAGTGAGTGAGAGTGTGTGTGTTTTGCTTTACATTGAGTGTAAAGTATACATTTGAGTATTGTACAACTAAGTATTTACAAATCATAATTGACTTATTTTTTCAACTCATTCTCTAATGGTCTTTATAAGTCAGACTCTAATTTTCTTAATCTTTCTCTACCTTAATTTTTCTATTTATTGACTAGCATATCTTGTCAATTCATTCCCCAATCTGAGAGAATAATTCAACAGATGACTTATCTTAATCATTTCATTACTGACCTCTCGATTCATTCCAAAATTGATTTTCCGATGCAAAATCACTCTACCAAAATGGATTCTCTTAACTTAGGTGATTCTACTGTACTCTTTCTGCACCAAATTTATACTGATTCTCATGCCATTTTCAGCACATAATTTTAGGAATGATTCTAAGAAGGTCTTTATTCCATTCTTCAAGTAAAAGTATCCATCAAAATTCTTTTTTAATGAATTAATAACAAAGTTCCCATGTCGCTTGAATGCGTGTTATCACGCATAAGACAAGAAACTGAGACAAGATACCCCTATGTGTGGGAATGCGTGCGAGTCAGTGTTTGCACAACACATTTATAAAAAAAAATCTCATTAGAAGTAAGGAAACTTTTACTCCGTGATATTCGACAATTAAAAAGTGGAATACTTTTTATATAACTTGTGAAAAGTGAAAATAATTAGGCAAGTATAAAAGTAGAGGCAATAAGATAAACTTCTGTTAAAAGGAAAGAACTCTGAATCGACTAAAATTTTAATTCTCTTTAGAGAGAGAGAGAGAGAGAGAGAGAGAGAGAGAGAGATTAAAATAACTGGATAATAAAGAAAAAAGTAGAGCAACCAGATGAACTTCTTTTAAAAGAAAAGAGAGCTCTGGATCAATTAATCTTTTAATGCCGTATGGAGAGAGAGAGAGAGAGAGAGAGAGAGAGAGAGAGAGAGAGAGAGAGAGAACTTAAAAAATAATTGGACAATAAACACAAAAGTAGAGGCAACAAGATGAACTATTTTATAAGAAAAGAGAGCACTGAATCAACTAATCTTTTAATGCCGTATGGAGAGAGAGAGAGAGAGAGAGAGAGAGAGAGAGAGAGACCCGCAGCGTGAATTTGAATGACATAAATGTATATATTTTTCAAGATCGCCAAATAACAGTCTACTTTTTCTTCTTCTTCCTTTTCCTCTTGTCCTCCATTTCTTCAGGTTTCTTCCTATTCTTTTTTTTCTTGTTCTCGAATGTGGTGTCCTTGAACTTATCGCTAGGAAATGCTTGACGACGTCCACTTTATCAAATTGTCTTAGAGATAATTTACCATAAATCACACGCCGTACGCAAGGGGAACGGGTTTGCAAAGCGCTGACACTTCAATAGACCAGCATTCTTGCCTGCGATCTCTCTCTCTCTCTCTCTCTCTCTCTCTCTCTCTCTCTCTCTCCATACGGCATTAAAAGATTAGTTAATTCAGAGCTCTCTTTTCTTGGAAAAAAAAGTACTATTAAAAAAGTTCTATTTGATATACTTTTGTGTTTATTATCCATTTTTTTAGTCTCTCTCTCTCTCTCTCTCTCTCTCTCTCTCTCTCTCTCTCTCTAATAAATGGACTTGTAAATATGAGATTGAGGATAATCTCTCTCTCTCTCTCTCTCTCTCTCTCTCTCTCTCTCCTTTAAATGGTCTAATAAATGAGTGACTTTAGA
>NC_090751.1:92742614-92750419 GCF_036898095.1 Palaemon carinicauda | reverse complement strand
CCCTCTCCCTCTCTCTCTCTCTCTCTCTCTCTCTCTCTCTTTCTCATCTCTCTCTGTCCCTCTCCCTTCTCCTCCCGCTCTCCACTCCATCTAGTCCCCCCCCCCCGGCCTCCCTTCTCTTAGATTTCCTCCTCTTCTACTGAAAGTTATAAAATTATTTTCAATTACCTAATTTGGGGGGTTTTGCCCCCCTTTCCCTTCCTCCTCCCCCTCCCCCTTTACCTCTTAACAAATTTTAGGGGGTTGTCCCTAACCCCACCCAACTCAGTAGGGTTATTAATTTATTCCTATTTTGACGCCACGTAATAAAAAAAAAAAAAAAAAAAAACACGTTCTATCAATCAATATCTTTTATCACAATCTTCAATTTAGCAGAAATTTAGTCTCACGCAAAGCATTTTTGCATTGTTGCTTTTTCGCAGATCTGAAGCTTCCTCACCAATTGATATTCATCCAAAATTGGATTTTTATATTTAATTACTATTATTATTACTTGTTAAGCTGCAACCGTAGTTGGAAAAACAGAATGCTCTAAGCCCAAGGGCTCCAGCAGGGAAAATAAGCCCAGCGGGGAAAGGAAAATAGAGGAATAGAAATAAGATAGAACAGTGTGTCCGAGTGTACCCTCAAGCAAGAGAACGCTACCCAAAACAGTGAAAGACCATGGTACAGAGTTTTATGGCACTACTCAAGACCAGAGTTTATGGTTTGATTTTGGAATGTCCTTCTCCTAGAAGAGCTGCCTACCATAGCTAATCCAGTCATAATTGATTAGCATATTCAATAAAATTTGAAAAAAGTTAGAAAGTGTTTCTTAGTTGATAAAACCAGATTGATAAAGCGTACCTATGTGTATGAGTGTGTTTGCGCGCCCGTGCGCATTTTATTTATGATTCTTTAGACAATAATTGCACGACGAAATCTTTAGACAAGAGTTTAAACGACAGAATCTTTAGACAAAAATTGCGTGATGAAATTTTTAGACAAGAATTGCACGATGAAATTTTTTTGACAAGAATTGCACGATAAAACTTTTAGACAAGAATTGCATGACGGTTTCTTTAGACAAGAATTGTTCAACGGAATTTTTTAGACAAGAATTGTACAACGGAAGTTTTAGATGAGAATTGCACGATAAAATTTTTAGACAAGAATTGCACGACGGCATCTTTAGACAAGAATTACACGATTGAATCTTTAGACAAAGATTGCACGACGGAAACTTTAGACAAGAATTGCAGGATAAAATTTTTAGACAAGAATCGTACAACGGAATTTTTAGATGAGAATTGCACGATAAATTTTTTAGACAAGAATTGCACGACGGCATCTTTAGACAAGAATTACACTATTGAATCCTTAGACAAAAATTCCACGACGGAACCTTTAGACAAGAATTTCACAAGGGGAATTGCCATTTATTTCATTCCTTATTTATTTCCCGTCAGCCGGCAACTGGGCCATTTCTGTCCACCCGATAAACAACTGGTTTTCTTCCTGTTTCATACCGTCGTTTTACGCATTATCGCTTCCTCCAAACATCTATCGATTGTAGTTGGACATTTTGTAATTTTGTATGGTAGGGAAAGTAGGGGCATCCCCCCCCCCCTACCCCACATCAAACCTCCATCTTTTATCAGAACAGTGGAAGGGCATGAGTGTATAAACTACCACAGGTGTTAATTTTTACTGTTCATAAATCGATCAGTAATTCCTAATGGTCGTATGGACTCCTTTCATCCTATTTATAGTTTTGCATACTCTGCGGTCATTATTATCATTTTTTTTATTATTATTATTATTGCTTGTTAAGTTACACCCCTAGTTGGAAAAGCAGGATGCTATAAGCCCAGGGGCCCCCAACAGGGAAAATAGACCCAGTGAGGAAAGGAAACAAGGAAAATATAATATTTTAAGAACAGTAACAACATTAAAATAAATAATCCCTATATAGACTATAAAAAAAAAACTTCAAAAAACAAGAGGAAGAGAAATAAGATAGAATAGTGTACCCGAGTGTACCCTCAAGCAAGAGAACTCTAACATAAGACAGTGGAAGACCAAGGTACCAAGGCTATGGCACTACACTAGGCAAGAGAACAATGGTTTGATTTTGGAGTAAATAATACAGAGGTAATAGTAGTACTAGCAGCTCTAGGAATAGCTCTCCACTTGGATAAAACAACATGATTATTATCTTTATTACCATATTATTATTATTATTATTATTATTATTATTATTATTATTTATTATTGGGACCCAGGCGTTAGCTTCCAATGTGGATTTTTTTATACCAAATATTTTAGACACCTGCTCTCTACGTTATTACATTATTATGTTATTCATCGATATTGTTGACGAACAGATATTGAGAAGTATTCGAATTAAATAGGTCGGAGATAGTATCCCATTTAAAAAGGTGTGGGTTAAAGCACTGAAAGGCAATATGGGACGGAAATTAAGTAGAACGGAAGAGAAAAAAAAAAAGCGGAGCATACCAATCTGCTCTGTAGAGCCGCATGGAGGTAATTTGTTAATAATCCTTTTAACTCTTTCATAAAAAAAGAAAAAAAAATATTTTTTTCTATCCGCTATAAGATGAGAGAAATACAATATTTAAATTGTGCTTTTGCTATTCTAAATACAATATTTAAATTGTGCTATTGTTATTCTACTCTTCAAAATCACAACGTAATTTTGAAAATAAATTGCACTTTTTACAAGACCCGGATTTATAGGTAGTAGGTTGGACAGGGCACCAGCCACCCGTTTAGATACTACCTCTAAAGAGCTCTTGCGTCCTTTGCCCAGACAGTACTACATTGAATCTTTCTCTCTGGTTACGGCTCATTTTCATTTTTTATTACACATACACAGAATAGTCTGACCTATTCTTTACACATTCTTTCCTGTCCTCATACACCTGACAACACTGATATTACCAAACAATTCTTCACTCAAGAGGTTAAATACTGAAATGTAATTGTTCAGTGGCTACTTTCCTCATGGTAAAGGTAGAAGAGACTCTTTTGCTATGGTAGGCAGCTCTTATAGGAGAAGGACATTCCAAAATAAAACCATTGTTCTCTGTTCTTGGATGGTGCCATAGCCTCTGTACCATGGTCTTTCACTGTCTTTGATTAGAGTTGTCTTGCTTGAGGGTACACTGGGTTTACACTATTCTATCGTATTCTCTTCCTCTTGTTTTTTTAAAGTTTTTATAGTTTATATATAGAATATTTTATTTAATGTTGTTTACTGTTCTTGAAAATATTTTATTTTAATTGTTAATTACTTTTCTTTTAAGCTTTCCTTATTTCCTTTCCTCACTGGGCTATTTTCCCTGTTTAAGGCCTCTGGCTTCTTACACCCTGCTTCTCTAAAATATGGGTTGTAGCTTAGCAAGTAGTAGTAATAATAATAATGATAATAATAATGATTAAGGTCAGAGGTCTTGGAAGTTTCCCGAATTCTCTTCCGCATTTTGTTACATAATTTTTTCCTAGAAAATTCAAATTTAAATCTCCAAAGCGTTTTATGTATTATATAAAAAAACGAACAATTATTCGTATCGATCTAGTAACCGATGGTTATTATTATTATTATTATTATTATTATTATTATTAGCCAAGCTACAACCCTAGTTGGAAAAGCAAGATGCTATAAGGCCAAGGGCTCCAATAGGGAAAAATAGCCCAGTGAGGAAAGGAAATAAGGAAATAAATAAATAATGAGAACCAGTTAACAATAAATTATTCTAAAACAGTAAAGATTTTTTTAAAGAATTTCTCCTTTACGAAGCCCTGATTAAATGAGAACGCTGTAACATCGGCGGCCGAGAAACCTGCCTTGAGACGCAACCAGATTTAATTACTAGATGTTATTGATATTCCTTCCTTGGATCATACTATGAGCTACTAGTTATCGGTTCATTTAATTGCCGCTAGAGGCGCTGGTGTCGTACCGCAGTGCATTGGGCTTTCTCTTCTTCTTCATAGATCTTATTTTACGTGATTATGTTTCTAATCAAGTCATGACGCCTCGGTTGTTGTTCGGATGTTTTATTTATTTATTTTTTTTTATTTATATACTTTTAATTTTATTGCTTGATTCGTATATATATTTGGAATATTTATTGATTCAGTCTGTTGGTTTGTTCAATTTAATTTGATTATAAAAGCTGTATTTCTTTTGCCATTTATTTTAAAACAGAAGTAAATGTGGGTCCCATCATTTTTGCTATTCTTTTATTATTCATCTTGCCATACATTTGTCCTTTGAGGAATTAACCAGTTTGTTAATACTTATGAACATAAGGTAACCTTAAAAGGTAACAAAAAATAATCTCAAGCGAGACAGATGATTTGCCAGCTAGATAAGGGCCATAGTTAGATGTTTTGCCAGCTAATTAAAGGCCACAGTTAAATATTTTGCCAGCTAATTAAAGTCCCGTTAGATATTTTGCCAGCTAATTAATGGTCACATTTAGATATTTTGCCAGCTAATTAAAGTCCCGTTAGACATTTTGCCAGCGAATTAAGGGCCACAGTTAGATGTCTTGCCAGCTAATTAAAGTCCCATTAGATATTTTGCCAGCTAATTAAGGGTCACAGTTAGATATTTTGCCAGCTAAATAAAGTCCCGTTAGACATTTTGCCAGCGAATTAAGGGCCACAGTTAGATGTTTTGCCAGCTAATTAAAGTCCCGTTAATTATTTTGCCAGCTAATTAAGGGTCACAGTTAGATATTTTGCCAGCTAATTAGAGTCCTGTTAGATATTTTTACCAGCTAATTAAAGTCCATTAGATATTTTGCCGGCTAATTGAGGCCCACAGCTAGATATATATTTTGCCACCTAATTAAGGGTCTTATATATTTTTTTTTTTCAGCTAATTAGGTTACAGTTAAATATTTTACTAGCGTATCAAGAACAACAGTTATATATTTAGCATACTAATTATGGCTTCTATTTTTCCAGCTAATTAATGACCAGAGTTAGATATTTTTGCCTGCTAATTGAGGGCCACAGTTGATATTCTACAGTTAATAGTTACAGTCAGATAATTTGTCAGCCAATTAAGCCACAAATATTTAAGACAGCTAATTAAAGACCACTATAGATTTTTTTCCAGCTAATTAAATGCCACCGTTCGATTATTTAGACAGCTAATTAAAGACCACTATTAGATATTTTTCCAGCTAATTAAATGCCACCGTTCGATATTTAGACAGCTAATTAAAGGCCACAAATATTTATTTTGCCTGCTAATTAAAGGCTACAATTAGATATTTTTCCAGCTAATTAAAGGCCACAGTTCGATATTTAGACATAATTAAAGGCCATAAATGTTTATTTGCCTGCTAAACAAAGGCTACAATTAGATATTTTGCCTGCTAATTAAAGTCCACAGTTAGATATTTAGACATAATTAAAGGCCACAAATGTTTATTTTGCCTGCTAAACAAAGGCTACAATTAGATATTTTTCCAGCTAATTAAAGTCACACAGTTAGATATTTAGACATTAAATTAAAGGCCACAAATATTTATTTTTGCCTGCTAATTAAAGGCTACGATTAGATATTTTGCCAGCTAATTAAAGGCCACAATTAGATATTTTGCCAGGTAATTAAAGACCAAAAATTGAATAATTTGCCCGCTAATTAAAGGCCACAATTAGATATTTCGTCAGTTAATTAAAGATCACAATTAGATATATTGCCAGCTAATTAAAGACCAAAATTAGATATTTTGCCAACTAATTAAAGGCCACAATTAGATATATTGCCAGCTAATAAAATGCCACAATTAGATATTTTGCCAGCTAATAAAAGGCCACAATTAGATATTTTGTCAGCTAATTATATGCCACAATTATATATATTGCCAGCTAATAAAATGCCACAATTAGATATTTTGCCAGCTAATAAAAGGCCACAATTAGATATTTTGTCAGCTAATCAAAGACCACAATTAGATACATTGCCAGCTAATAAAATGCCACAATTAGATATTTTGTCAGCTAATCAAAGACCACAATTAGAAATGTTATCAGCTAATAAAATGCCACAATTAGATACATTGCCAGCTAATAAAATGCCACAATTAGATACATTGCCAGCTAATAAAATGCCACAATTAGATATTTTGTCAGCTAATCAAAGACCACAATTAGAAATGTTATCAGCTAATAAAATGCCACAATTAGATACATTGCCAGCTAATAAAATGCCACAATTAGATACATTGCCAGCTAATAAAATGCCACAATTAGATATTTTGTCAGCTAATCAAAGACCACAATTAGATATTTTGTCAGCTAATCAAAGACCACAATTAGATATTTTGCTAGCTAATTATGGCCACAGATACTTTGCCAGGTAATTGTGTAATAATCATAATGATTAAAAAAGATAATTTTATGCAATAGTAAGTTGAGTATTCTTAAGAAAAAGGCATTGTTTGTACGGAATCTTTCTTTATGAAAGAAAATAATATTTGTTATAAAATTTGCAGTGAATTAAAAGGACTTATTCAAATCCGTAGTAATTAATTCATATTAAGGCGGTGTTCAACATTCAATATTAAAAAAAAAAAAAAAACTATTTAATAATTCTATTTGCAAAAAAAATCAGACATCAGAAATCTTTGATATAGTCAATGATAGTGATACTAGAACAATAATAAATTCAATTTCTTTTTTGGGCAAATTTCAATACTAGATTTTGCATACATCGATTAAATCTCTGATCATTATTAATTTATTTAGTAATAGTTTACAAAATAGAAATGTTGTTCATGATGTAAGAAACGTGGATTAATAATGATAATAATAATAAAAAAAAACTTAAAATAATTTCGTCCTTACGAAACTATTATTACGAAAAATTAACATCCATCCAGCAAATAACTTCTCATTATTATCAATTTATTTATCATTGGAACATCTACTGGAAATCTAGAAGATAGAAGAGAAACGGATGGAGAGAATAAAACAATTTAGAGGCCGAAGAATAATAGAAAACGGGGGTCAGGTGGCGGAGGGGGGACTAAGGCGAAACATAATTAAAAGGACGAGATACATTTTAGTTTATCAGCGGCGTTCGTCATCTTTATGGGGATCTGCTGCCTCCCCGTGTGTAAGATATTGCTCCGCCTGATTTATTAATAATGGAACGCCCAGGTAAATCAACTTAACTAACCCAACTAACGACTTGGACTGTTTTCTTGACCTGGATTTCTTCCTTTCCTTTCGTTATGGGTTTTGTATCGTGGTGGTGGTGGTTTTTTTTTTTTTTTTTTTTTTTTCTTTTTTTTTTTTTGCATAATGGGTGTTTTTATGTTGTTCATTGGTATTCATTGTTGGTTATTATCTTTTTATTGTTTTTGTTGTTGTTGTTTATTGTTGATGTCGTAATTCTCACATATATTCGAACAAGATAGTTGGTTGTTATTATTATTATTATTATTATTATTATTATTAATAGTATTATTAGGATTACCACTACTACTACTATTACTGCTGCTACTACTACTACTACTAGTAGTAGTAGTAGTAGTAGTAGTAGTAGCTATATTTGTTATTGTTATTTTCATTACTGTATTAATATTACTATCATTTATTATGATTTTTTTTATTGTTGTATTTTATTCTTTATTGTCGACGTCGTAATTCTCTCATATCGAACAAGACAATTTATTATTATTATTATTATTATTATTATTATTATTATAATTATTATTATTATTATTATTATTATTATTATTAGCAGCATTAGGATTATAATTTATGTTGTTGTTATT
>NC_090751.1:92725114-92737614 GCF_036898095.1 Palaemon carinicauda | reverse complement strand
TATATATATATATATATATATATATATATATATATATATATACTATATATATATATACTGTATATATATATATATTTATATATATATATATATATATATATATATATATATATAATATATATATATATATACACACACATCAGATGTTGGAGGTAGGTTCAAGGTGCCAGCCACCTGTTGAGATAACCAAGGCTATAAGAGTCACTAGGTTCTGTGCCTGACTAGATAGTAAGGCATTGTATCCTTCTCTGGTTACGGCTCATTTTTCATTTACTTACAGTACACATACACCAAATATTCTAGCGTATTCTTTGCACATTATCATCTTTCCACATACATTTCACAACTCTAAGATAACCGAAAATTCTTTCACTCAAGGGATTAACTACTACAATGTAATTGTTTATTGGCTACTTTCCCACTTAGTGAGGGTAGAAAAGATTTTTTTAGCTATGGTAAGCAGTTCTTCTAAGAGAACACTCCAAAACCAAACCATTGTTCACTAGCTTGGGTAGTGCCATAGCCTCTGTACCACGGTCTTCCACTGTCTTGGGGATGAGTTCTCTTGCTTGAGGATGCACTCTGGCGCACTATTCTATCTGTTTTCCTTATTTCCTTTCCTCACTGGGCTATTTTCCCTGCTGTAGCCCTTGTACATGTAACATCCTACAGTTCCAACTAGGGTTGTAGATTAGCTATTATTGTTGTTAATAATAATAATGATGATAATAGTGAACAAAATATTTTGTCTGAAATAGTCCAATCAAACGGTATTTTTAGCTATTTAATGCTGGTTTAGATTATATATATATATATATATATATATATATATATATATATATATAATATATATATATATATATATATATATATATATATATATATTAAATATATACTTATATATAATTTCTTTTTTGACACCTGAAAATCACGTTGATTTTTATGTAATTTCGTATTCGTAAGGAAAAGAATCAGTAAAAATTTCCCTCTTTATAGGAGCGCCAATTAATTCGTTATTTAAAGTTTGTAAATTTGGAATCAAAACTGCTCATTTGATAACGAGATCTTTATTCTTTACTGGAGTACGCGACCCGTCAAAAAATGACGTTTAATATTTAGATAGATATATACATACTCGCACCCCATCTCACCAGGGTATGGCTACTCCCTCTCAAACATGCATGTTTATCTCTCAGATAATACCAGGCGATTGCATTTATAATTGCAAGCTTCAGTAACCCCACTCTTTTATCCGTGCATGACCCGGCCTGTTACGTCAAATTATTTAATTGTCTGTTAATAGTAAATGAAGCTTCGTAACACCCGGTTGACCTCCAGATCTCTTACTTATCTCACTGGATATGATTAATCCTTGGTGATTGCTTCTTTATTATTATTATTATTATTGTTATTATTATTATTATTATTATTGTCATTATTTTATTTATCATTATTTTTATTTTCATTATTATTATTGTTATTATTATTTTCATTATCATTACTTTATTATCATTTTTAGTATTATTATTATTTTTATTTTTATTATTTTTATTAGTATTGTTGTTATTATTTTTATTATTATTATTATTATTATTATTATTATTATTGTCATTATTTTTATTATTATTTTTATTTTCATTATTATTATTATTTTCATTATTATTACTTTATTATCATTTTTATTATTTATTATTATTATTATTATTTTTTATTATTTTTTTTATTATTATTATTATCATCATCATCATTAACATGACTTGCTAAGCTACAACCCTAGTTGGAAAAGCGGGATACTATAAGCCCAAGGGCTCCAACAAGGAAAATAGCCCAGTGGGGAAAAGAAATAACTAAATTAAAAGAAAAGTAATGGTTCGGAATTCTGTTCTTGCTTTGTTATTCCTTCCATTTTTCCTTTCTTTTTGTAGGCCTATCCTTCTGGGATGAGTTGTGCTATAGTCAATTTTTTTTTTAGCGAGGCAGATTTGTACCGACTAGCAGCGGTGCCATTTTAGCTCGGAAAAGTTTCCTGATGGCTGATTGGTTGAACATGATCATTCTAACCAATCAGTGATCAGGAAACTTTTCCGAGCTAAAAGTGCACCGCTGTGAGTCGGTGCAAATCTGCCTCGCTAAAAAAAATTGACTGTAGGGCTTTATTATTATTATTATTATTATTATTATTATTATTATTATTATTATTATTATTATTTTTAGTACTATTATTATTATTATTATTATTATTATTATTATTATTAGCATTATTATTACTATTATTATTATTATTATTAGCAAGGTAGGCTATAACTCTAAAGAAAAAATAATGTAGCATTTTGGAGTTACAATGATTCTTGATGTCACAAAGACTCCATTTGCTCTTTGGTAGAGCGATTTAGTTTAAGCATTTGGAGAGTTCTTATGATCTTGTCTAACTTATTCTTGAACTCGTTTACCGTGTTACTGTTCACTACATCCGCTGGAAGTTTATTCCATGTATTTGTTATTTTGTATGTAGAAAAATTACCTCGATGAATCGTTTGTTTATGCAATGATTCACTTGTTTATGCAGTGATTTGTTTGTTTATGCAATTATTTACTTGTTTATGCAATTATTTATTTTTATATGCAATGATTCACTTATTTATGCAATGATTTGTTTGTTTATGCAATGATTCACTTGTTTATGCAATGATTTGTTTGTTTATGCAATGATCCACTTCTTTATGCAATGATTTGTTTGTTTATGCAATGATTTGTTTGTTTATGTAATGATTTGATTGTTTATGCAATGATTCACTTCTTTATGCAATGATTTGTTTATTTATGTAATGATTCACTTCTTTACGCAATGATTTGTTTGATTATGCAATGATTTACTTGTTTATGCAACGATTTAACAATGAGTGGTGGTGTATATTTTCAATTCCAGTTAGTATCCATATTTCTGGACTGATTTGTGCTAAGCATGAAGTTGCTGTAGTCTACATTTATTATTCCTTTAAAGCATTTTTAATGTCTATTAACTGTCCCCTTAGTCGTCAATTTTTTAGATCACGTAAAAACGACCACTATAAATGAGTTGAGGATCCATGCCATTATACTCTCTACACGAGAGAGAGAGAGAGAGAGAGAGAGAGAGAGAGAGAGAGAGAGAGAGAGAGAGAGACGTCGGGAGGGGGTATGGGAGTTTGTGATTTCCTTCTTTGAAATGCCCTATTAAAACGAAGAAGACGTGATGTGACGGGCACTCAAGGGGGTAGGAGTTGGATAACAATGGCTTCCGAAAACGACTGCCGGCCCATAAAAGAAGGAGGAGGAGGAGGAGGAGGAGGAGGAGGAGGAGGAGGAGGAGGAGGAGGAGGAGGAGGAGGAGGAGGAGGAGGAGGAGGAGGTAAGAGGCTGGAGGTGGGAAGAAGGATGGGAAAAGTGGAAGGATTGAAAGGGGAAGAAATGGAGGAAGAGGGAAAGAGGTAAATTAGAATAAATGAGGTATATTGAGAAATATGGCTGATGAAGCTATTAAGGATAGATTGTTAGGGATAATTATTGTAATAAAAAGATAAAATTGCGTTATATACCGTATTCGTATACCGTAGATATATATATATATATATATATGTGTGTGTGTGTGTGTGTGTGTGTGTGTGTGTATAAATACTGGATATATATATATATATATATATATATATATATATATATATATATATATATATATGTGTGTGTGTGTGTGTGTGTGTGTGTGTATAAATACTGGATATATATATATATAATATATATATAATATATATATATATATATATATGTTATTTATATATATACTATATCTATGTATTATATATATATATATATATATATATATATAGAGAGAGAGAGAGAGAGAGGAGAGAGAGAGAGAGAGAGAGAGAGAGAGAGAGAGAGACACACACACCTGTACCAACCGGAATATGACCCTCCCTTTAGAAGAGCCTTAAATACAAAAAAAAAAATAATAATAATTTTAAAAAATACCTGCAGAGTCAAACCCACAGTTAAAGAATAACTGTAGTTAAGGTTCTTAGAAAGCTGAGCGTACGACTGACAGTTCACTTGACTGTCTAGATAACTGGGAGTCAGCCGTCCCACCCGCTGCTAAGGAATGGTCTTTCTTTCTTTCTTTCTTTCTTTTCTTCTTCTTCTTCTTCTTCTTCTTCTTTCTGTTTTCTGCGTAAAGGAAACGGATTGTCTTCTTATTTTGTCTTCATCCTCTTCTTCCTCTTCCATATTTTTTTTTATTTTCTTCTTTTTCGTCATTTTTGCTAAGTATGGAGTCTAGTTTTTTAGGCTTTTCTTTTTTCTCTTTACTATTTTTTATTTCTTATAGGCTTTTACTATTTTTTTTTCTCATCCCCTTCTTCCTCTTTATCCTCTTCCACCTTTTCATTATCATCTCCCTCACCTCTGCCAAGTATAAAGTCCAATATTTTAAGGTTTTCTTTTTTTTCATCTGTATTAATTTTTATTCCTTCTACCTTCTTTCTCCTTTTCTCTCTTTCCTCGTCGTAGTTTTGTATTTCTTTCTTGTTTTACATTTTAATCTTCGTCACTTCATCCTCTGTTCTCTCCTCCCATCCCTGTTCTCTCCTTCCTTCTTTGTTCTCCCCTTCCTTCTCTTTTCTCTCCTTCCTTCTCTGTTCTCTCCATCCTTCACATTTCTCTCCTGCCTTCTCTGTTCCCTAATTCCTTCTATTCTCTCCTTCCTTCACTGTTCTCTTCTTCTATCTCTGCCATCTCCTTCCTTCTCTGTACTTTCCTTGCTTCACCTTTCTCTACTTCCTTCACTGTTATCTCCTTACTTCTCTGTTCTCTCCTTCCTTCTCTGTTCTCTCCTTCCTTCTCTGTTCTCTCCTTCCTTCTCTGTTGTCTCCTCCCTTCACTGTTATCTCCCTTACTGTTATCTCCCTCCTCTTTTCTCTCCTTCCTTCACTGTTATCTCCTTCCTTCTCTGTTCTCTATTTCCTTCACTGTTCTCTCCTTCTATCTCTGCCTTCTCCTTCCTTCACTGTTCTCATCCTTCCTTCTCTGCTCATGGTATAGAAGAATAGACTTTTGCGACGCAGGCTGCCTGTGGTAAACACGTGAATAAAACAGTGGGGGATGCCGCCCCCTGGGAACCCCCTGTTGACTATGCCACGCACCAGGGCAAAGGAAGGGAGGGCAGGTGGATGGGTATTCTGCCCTATGGGGAGGGCATCTGGGATGGGGGGATATAATAGAGTTGGTTGGGTGGGGGATATACCATTTATTGTAGTGGATGAAGACCCTCCCCCCTCCCCAGAGAGGAAGGCTAACCCCAGGTTGAGCAGGAGAGAGAGAGAGAGAGAGAGATGAGAGAGAGAGAGAGAGAGGAGAGAGAGAGAGAGAGAGATTCCATTGTTATTTGATTTACTTATCAATTCGTCTGATGATTTGATAATTACTTTTTTTAACAAAATTACTTATTAGTTTATTTGTTTGGTGGTTTTTATCCTTTTGCTTATATATTTTACATAATTTTCATTATTATTGAATGATAAAGAACAATTTGGTTATATCAATTAATATTCTTTCTCATTATTATTATTATTATTATTATTATTAATTATTATTATTAATTTGTCCCACATAAACAATGCAACTGATATTGAAATAATCTCTTAATTATAAGTAATGTTGCAGGTTTCACACTGCTGTCATCTTTCCTTGTTATTTCATTTATAATTATGCCAAACCTTCTCTTACCAGCGAAGCTTTCCAAAGGAATTTACACTGAAACCTCCCTAAGTTAATTAATATCGAGTCTGATCAGTGCTTAGATTGGTGACCAAAAAGATTGCTTGGGTTACATTGAGCCTTGAGTAGCAAAAAGTTGAAACCCAACAGCAACAACAACAACAACAACAATTGCAGACACTTTTATCAATTAGAAACGGATATTCTTCTGTTTTCAGGTCATACTTGTTAATAGTTTTATGAAAGGAAGAACGATTACTCATATTAAGGAGCATTTACTAGTGTGTGTGTGTGTGTTTATATATATATATATATATATATATATATATATATATATATATATATATATATATATATATATATATGCACACAGTGTGTCCCAAAAATGTACTCTCTCTTTGACTTCCCAGTATTCATGCATTTTTTTTCAATTAGGTGTATATTGACATAGATACAATACGAAGGAGTTAAATTAAATTCAGGAAAGTAAAATTTAAAAATTATTATTTCTTGGTTATTGGTTGCCTCTGAAACAAACCAAAAGCAGTACATTAGTTATCGTCTGTCAAAAAATGGTTACATTTTTTGGACACCCCGTATATTACTCTCGCACGCACACACACATTATATATATATATATATATATATATATATATATATATATATATATATATATAATACATATTTATATGTATATATATATTATATATATATTATATATATGTGTGTATATATATATATGTATATATATATATATATATATATATATATATATATATATATATATATAATATATATATATATATATATATATATATATATACAATGTAGTTTATTTGTATATTACCGTCTATAATGTATCTTGTCACCCACTTGTTCACGTTACATCATATTTTCGCAAATTTGCACTGCATTTACTATTTTTATACTGTCATATGTTCTATAATAAATTTAAAGTTATATTAATGCTACCATTTTAATCATTTTTAATATTTTGCCAGTCTCATCAGTAATTGATAAGAAAGCATTATCATTGTTTTGAAATGATTATTTATCCATTTCTTTTTTTCACCTGTGGTCAAAGAAAAAAAAAAAAAAAATATATATATATATATATATATATATATATATATATATATATATTATATATATATATATATATATATATAATCAGGATTCTTTCTAGTAATTTTCTATTCATTTGGTATTTTACTCATCCTTTGGCCTGTTATACATCTTAATATTATGCATTTCATTTCAGGTAAGGAATCATATCTCTACTACAACACACAAAGGGTGATTTGGTATTCAGTGAAGAATGAAGTGAGTAGGCAATGAATTAGTATAATTATTAATTAATACCAAGACTCTTAAATTTTTATATTTAATCTCGCCATGTTCGTATTTTGTTATATATATACTCTCTCTCTCTCTCTCTCTCTCTCTCTCTCTCTCTCTCTCTCTCTCTCTCTCTCTCTCTCTCTCTCTCTCTCTCTCTCTCATATTTTTGTGTACTTTTTTTATTAATCATAAGAAGTAATTTAGTGTGTGTTGTTGTTTTTATTATATTAATCATAAAATGTCCTTAATTGCTCAGTAACTTCTTTCCTCTTGGTAAGGTAGAAGAGACTCTTCAGCTATGGTTAGCAGCTTTTCTAGGAGAAGGACACTCCAAAATCAAACCATTGTTCTCTAATCTTGGCTAGTGCCATAGCCATGGTGTTCCCTTTTAAGTTCGATCATAAATAATGTACGTGTAATATTCTTAATTTATATTTTTAGATTGAAATTACTAGTTATTCAGCATTTATGATTGTTGAAATTATTATTAAACATTTTTCAAGTAATTCTTGTGAATTAAAATTATTACTAAGCACCCAAGAGATTCAACTGATATAATAGAAACGGCTTAAAACTTTTTTTTTTTTTTTTTTTTTTTTTTTTTTGCATTCACTGCACAAGTAATTCTGAATAATTTTGTCATTGTTTTCCTTCGTTCAATAATCTCGTGCATAAATAAGGGCCGCTTCACACGAGCGGTTTTAAAACCGTGCGGTTGCTACCTTGCGTTAAGAAATCAATGTAGATCGATGAGGCACCTCACTCGCTGCGGGAAATAACCGTGCGGCAGAATAATCGTATGCGTGAAGTGGGCCTTAGTTGTCATTTGTCACCGGGAAACAAAAATGCTAATTTTCTGGTCAGGTTGCTGAACCTTTTATGTATACTCGCATTGGTCGAATGTCGACAGATACTCTCATTGATCGAATATACTTCCATTGATCGAATATCGACAGATACTTTCATTGGTCGATTGTCAACAGATACTTCCATTGGTCGAATGTCGACAGATACTCTCATCGGTCGAATGTCGATAGATACTTCCATTGATCGAATGTCGACACATAATCCCATTGGTCGAATGTCGACACATACTCCCATTGGTCGAATGTCGACAGATACTCCCATCGGTCGATTGTCGACAGATACTCGCATTAATCGAACGTAACCTTGAATTTAGACGTATCACAGGTGTTCAAAATTTAATTTTGTACCTCCGTTAAAATAACAGATGTCACAAACATTGTTGCTACGCTGATGTTCGTGGACACCTTCCAAGGGAATTTGTAAACCATTGTCAAGAAAAAAGGAAAAAAAAAGAAAAAAAAAATCTTGACCACAGAAGCGAGATGATTAGGTTCGCTGGTAGTTTTTTCACGGAAGTTTTTTCTTTCTAGGTTTCATTGTTTTCCATCACCTTTTCATTTTTATTGCCACCTGAATGATTATTGTTGCTATTCTTATCTAATTATTTATCATAATTGCCATTTTATTTTTTTTCTCCTTTGAAGATTAGAGACTATTGTTTGTTTTTCTTATATGTTTTTCATTGCAACATTACGTTATCATTGTTTTTATTTTCTTCCATTGATTTATTATTATTATTATTATTATTATTATTATTATTATTATTATTATTATTATCATTTTATTATTATTTTATTTTTATTATTATTCTTATTCTTATTATTATTATTATTATTATTATTATTATTATTAATAATATTATTATTATTATTATTATTATTACATATACTACTAGATAAGCTACAACCCTATTGGGAAAAGCAAGATGCTATAAACCCAAAGGCTAAAAAGCAGGAATAAATAGCCCAGTGAGGAAAGAAAATATGGAAATAAATAAACGATATGAGAAATAATGAACAATTAGAATAAAATATTTTAAAAACAGTAACATGCATTATTATTGTTACACCATAATGATGTAGCTTTTTCGTATACTGATATTTTCCGTCCATTATTATTATTACTCCGTATTGATATAGTTTCTTTTTGTATGTCTTAATTTTAATTGTATCCAGTAATATTAGGTTAAATAACCTCCATTTTACGTATACTGCTTGCGTTATTGTTATTATTGTTTTTTTTTTCCTTATTATGATTATTATTATTATTATTATTATTATTATTATTATCAAGTCATTGGGCTTTTAGCATCCTGCTTTTCTAACTAGTGTTGTAGCTTAGCTATTATTATTATTATTATTATTATTATTATTATTATTATTATTATTATTATTATTAAATTTCGATCAAATTCTTCCAATGCTGCTTACTGAAAATCTACGGAGAGCTACCATAGCTTTTCAATGTCGAAATTTTTTGTCATAGGTTTGACCACAATTTTTTTTTCGTTTATTTTTGTTATAATAACAGCCGTGGTCTCTTCGAGGATGATTTAAGAAATGAGCTGCTTCTGTTTACTATAAAATTTTATAGTGGGTGAAGCTGCAACCCCTGCACCCCAGCTTCAGTCTTGTCTTCCACTTAGTTACTTAGTATGAAATATAGAAAACGGAGTCAGGACGAAAATCCCAAAGCTGCATCGTAGGGGGAAAGAATTTCGGATATAAAATTCTGAAACAAGAAAAAACAAAATTACAATACATTTTTGTGTGAAATTTTTGGTAATTTGAATATTTAGATCAGGCATTATATTTTAGTAATTTATTACCTGAGGGAAAGTTGATAGTTAATTATTTTAAGCTGTTGAAAAAGAGGTATTTAACAGTAATTTCAAAGATTATTTTATATGAAAACCTATAAATGGGTCTTCAAGTTTTGGTCGAGAAGGAATTATATGTCTTAAGAAATGAGTAAGTCTCTCTTGTGGCTCATGATTTTCATTTTGATCCAATGCTGCGGGTACTGGACCCTAAGGCCTGTTGGGAAATTCAGTCTGGAAAGGTAACGGAAGGTTAGGGAATCAGATATACATTTTAACGTATTTCTTGAATATTATAAATTAACTTTAATCAGTATTAATTTCTGTTAAGAGTTTGCACATATGGCTCACTTTCTGTCCTTCAAAAAAAGTTGTTAATTTCTAAAAAATTATTTACAAGACGGGCAAAATACCTAGACCTTTTTTTTTTTTTTTTTTTTTTTTTTTTTTTTTTTTTTTTTTTTTTGCATACAATGAAGGAATGCCTGTATTTTGTAACCCATTCGTAATCCATTCACTCCAGTCAATTTTGCGATCCATTTTTACCCTATTTTGGTGGCGGATGTGGTAACGTCCTTGGCTGGTGAACGTCAGACTGGGGTTCGAGTCCCGCTCAAACTCGTTAGTTTCTTTGGTCGCTGTAACCTCACCATCCTTGTGAGCTAAGAATGGGGGCCTTGGGGGAGCCTATAGGTCTATTTGCGAAGTCATCAGCAGCTATTACCTGGCCCTCCTTGGGTGGAGAGTAGGCTTGGGCGCTGATCATATGTATAAATGGTCAGTCTCTAGGGCATTGTCCTGCTTGATAGAGCATTATCACTGTACCTTGCCATTCATGAGCGGCCTTTAAACCACTGAATTTTCACTATCCATTTGGACTATCCAAAAGAACATGCCCTTATGGACTCTCAACTGGTTACCTTTCTCCTTTCCGCGTCATTCAACTTTTATTTCATTGCTATTGGATTACTTTTCATAGAAGGTTTAGGACACCGTAACTCGAGTGCGTGCTCGGCGTTATGAGCGGGAAAGACTTGACGCGGTCCTGCATTCTGATTGGACGGGTTCGAAGGACAGCAAGTGTGATTGGTGGAAGTTTGGCTACTGGATCGTCCTTAGCGCAATCGTTGCCAGAATGGCTGTTTATGAACTTATATTTGTTCATGTGTGTGTTTTATTCTTTATTCTGAATACGTATGACAAATCAAATTGCAATTTTTACCCAAATAGTGTATCTTCCTATTGTCAAGTTACTGTTAGGAATATGTTCAAATTTGTATATTTATCCCAAATTCAATTTTTATGACTAAGTTCTCACGTCAGAATAAGTGTATTTGCGTTCATGTTTGTCTTTGATTCTTTATTGAATTGAATAAGTATGACAAATCAAATTACAATTTTTACCCAAGTAGAGTATCCTTTTATGGTCAAGTTACTGTTAAGCATATGTTCAAATTTTGTTTGATTATCCCAAATTAAATTTTTATGACAAGTTAGACACAAAAAAAGAGAGTATTTTTGTGCATGTGTGTGTATGATTCTTTATTAAATTGAATACGTATGATAAATCAAATCAAATTGCAAATGTGAAGAATATGATTAAATCAGTAAAGTTAACCAAAATTCAGAAGTTATGAATCAGATGGCAATTTATGCCCAAATAAAGCATCCTCTTCTGATCAAGTTACTGATAAGCATGTTTAAATTTGTACAATTATCCCAAATTCAGTGCTTCATGGCTAAGCTCGGACAAAGAAACAGGGAGGATGGAATTGACTTAGGAACTACCAAGGAGGCAAGGGCCACTATTAATTCGAAGGCCGATATGATTAGCATTTGAATGATTTGAGGCCCCTTATCCATCGCCATCCTGGGAAAAAAAAAAAAAAAAAAAACTTGGAATGGAAAGAGTTGAGCATGATCCTCATTGTGACATTGCCTATAGACCTTACATTAGCAGCACTTGACTGCAACGTTTTGTTGCACGTATTCCTAACTTTGTTTACATTTTTATTTTTTGTTTTTTCATGGGACCTGCTGGAATATCCCTTTAGTCTCTTCTGGCCTTTTCGTTCATGTGGACTTAGGACTGGTCAGTGAGATTTTCACGCGAGAAATCACAAATAGTTGATTCTGATTTAAAAAAAAAAAAAAAAAAAAAAAAAAAAAAAAAAAAAAACATTGCCTATAGGCCTCGCAACAGAAGCACTTGACTACAGCGTTTTGTTGTATGTATTTGTAACTTTGTTTCTATTTTATATTTATTGTTTTTTTTTCCATGGCATCTGCTTTAATACCCTTTTGGTATCTTCTGGACTTTTCGTTCATGTAGGCATAAGACCGGTCAGTGAGATTTTTCACGGTACAGTTAGAAAAAAACCGTAATTTTAATTGTAAATTTTCCGTAAAAATATACTGTTCGCAACCGTATTTCAGTAAAATACAAGCGACCGTAATTTTACCTTGCTTTTTTATTATCTTTTACGGCAATATGAACGTTATTAAAACGGTAAAAATCCTGGAATAAATGTTGTCAGACATTTGCCGTTTTTAATGCAAATTTTTAACAGTGTAGAAATCACAAATGCTTGATTTTTTTTTTTTTTAAATCCATAAGCGTGTAATGTCATGTAATAATTACGTAACAAACGATCACATTTGTTTAATAGAGCAGTTATGATCTAATTGTTCATAATATTGTTGATAATATTTCCTTCTCATTTATGGT
>NC_090751.1:92707614-92710114 GCF_036898095.1 Palaemon carinicauda | reverse complement strand
CCTCAGTAATAACAATTAATTTTATATTAAGAATATTTGTTATTATTATTATTATTATTATTATTATTATTATTATAAGTATATTTATTATTATTATTATTATTATTATTATCATTATTATTATTATTATTATTATTATTATTATTATTATTTGAAATACGAACCTGTTCTACTTACAAGGCTATGGAGTTACTATAAGTATAAATATGCAAAAGAAATCAAATTAAATAGATTAAATATTAATTTTAACATTTAAATTATTAATTATTTTTTCGATTTTGTCAAAGTATCATTTAATCTTCTTTGAGGAAAGTTATACCTTCACTCCATAGTGAATTATTATCAGAATTATTGACTGCTGGTCAGTGACCCAGGGAAATGTCACCTTGACCTTGACCTTTTCAACACCAGCATGGGTTGTCTGCTAAAATGACCCAAGATAGAAAAATATTTAAAGTTTTTGCTACATGTTATAGATTTGTCTTGTTCCTTTTGGTGTCTTTTTTTTATTTGTTTATTGATTAGATATAAAACTTTAAATGTTCGTGATTGTCGGCTGTCAATTGGCATTATTTTACAACACTTAAGCTTTGCCTGAGCTAAAATTTCGTTTGTTTTTGCGCACATAACAGGTTAATGATATATATATATATATATATTATATATATATATATATATATATATATATAATATATATATTTATAGCTATAAATATATATGTATATATATATATAATATATATATAGCTATATATATATATATATGTATATATATATATATATATATATAATATATATATATATAGTATATATATATATATATATATATATATGGAGAGAGAGAAAAAAAATGTGATATATATGTATGTATATAATTTTTTTTTTTCTCTCTCTCTCTCTCTCTCTCTCTCTCTCTTCTCTCTCTCTCTATATATATATATATATATATATATATATATATATATATCGCACAAAATGAGAGAGAGAGAGAGAGAGAGAGAGAGAGAGAGAGAGAGAGAGAGAGAGAGAGAGGTCATCGACGGGTTGTTTTGCTCTCGCTGCGTTATCAGTCGAGTATCAGGTTGTAGTAGTTGTAAAGGTGAACTTTTTCGTCTCCTCCTCTTTATTCATTTTCAGGCGCAGGATTTTTCAGGGCGGGACTTACTGGGGCAATAAACCCGAGAGCCTTAAAACTACGTAAATCTTTAGCCCGAGACCAAAACATAACTTCCCTCTTTACTTTGTGCTACGCAGTTTTACCAGTAAAATGATCCTAGTGTGGGTATTTAGATAAGGTGAAACTGTACATAGGGATTTTTTATTTAACGAAGTTATATTTTCACCCGTATTGTATGGGAAGGTGGTTGCGCGCGCGCACGCCCATCGGGTTATCGCGGTGGTGCGCTTAACCATAAACCCACTTCATTAGATTTTAAAGTAAATCTTAATGTACGATTTTTAGAGGTGAAATTAATTCCTATTTTTAGCCCGTGTGAAAAAGATCTTTTTTAAATCCATTGAAATGAAAGTGTCTACATTGATATATATATATATATATATATATATATATATATATATATATATAGATATATATATATATATATATAGATAGATAGATAGATAGATAGATATATATATATATATATATATATATATATATATATGTATATATATATATATATATATATATATATATATATATATATGATATATGTATATATATATCTATCATATATATATAAATATATATATATATATATATATAAATATATATATATAATATATATATATAATATATATGTATATATGTATATATAATATGTATATATATATATATATATATATATATATATATTATATATATATATATATATATATATATAATATATATATATATATATATATATATAAAGATCTCTTCGAAGGCAAGGGGCCTACTTTTTAGAAAGGCCCAACCCCCCCCCCCCCCCGTAAGTAGGGCCACTATAGATTCTATATTATTTACTATCGAATATTTGTATGTAGTTAATATAGCTTTCGGGATAAACTTAGTTACGTATGTGTATATTTTTTCATACCTATTGGTAGGGAATACTCTGTACTAAGGTTTAAAATAATGAAGAGGGGACAAATTCATATATAAATACGGTGTTATTTATTTTCGAGTATTTTAATTGAGTTATAAAGTAAGAGGCAAACTTGAAAATAAATATGGTATTTTGTCGACTATTTTTTTAATAATATTATAAATCAAATTCGGGAGTCAAGAACTTACAAAAGATTAAATTACGAATAAATTTCATAAGCAAATGTATTATTATTTACTGTTGATTATTTCTTTTAAATTTTAAGATTATGAATAAAAATCGTAAGTAAATGTCGTTTTATTTGCTGTCGAATATTTGGTAAAATTCGAAAGTAAATATGGCTTTACTTACTGTCGAGTAAGCCTATGCTGGTACAATTGCCCTCTGAATAATCTAACTTTCGTTACCTCTATA
>NC_090751.1:92705790-92707114 GCF_036898095.1 Palaemon carinicauda | reverse complement strand
CGACTCGTCAAAAATGAGGGCTAAATATTTAGATAGATATGCACACACAGAAATTCAACCATTCACAAACCCCACCCCTTCCTCTCGAGGTATCCCCCTCTCACCAGGGTGTGACTACTGCCTCTCACCCATACCCGAGGGACGGGGAGAACCCGAGGAATTATACGTCTGGCAATACCGCTGAGTATAACATGGAAAAAAAATAAAGTGTTGAAAGGGATTGTGTAACGCCATGATCAGGAAAGCTGTACAAGTCAGCGCTATCCATACTAGGTTGGTTTGTTGTGCTTAGACAAAAGTCTCCTACATCACCAATCCACAGTTCCCCAGCATGATGATGAAAAATGGCCAAACACCAGGCATGAATTGACAGTCTGAGGCTTTTGTCTTGCAGTAGACTAGAAACGGCTGCATTTGTTGCTGTTGTTGTAAATATGTAGCCTAGCACTTCATCTTTATCATATAGGGGAGACTAGATAATGCCTTCTTATTGGATTGGACCTATGAGTTTGGGCAGCAAGGTCCAGCACTGGGGCCTGGGAGTGCATTCCGTGCCAATGTGCCTTGGGGAAAACCACGACAGTTGTGACAAGAGGGAAAAGTTAAGAAGTTTGACAATAAGAAGTAAAATAGGAAACAGGAATGGATGCAAGGTAGAAGGCTATTATGGGAGTGTACCTAGGTGCCGAAAGTATGTAAGACGGACATTTCAATAATGACTACATTGTACTGTTTGACGTGCATTGATGGAATTGCCCCACTAAAATGGGCTATTCCTAGTGTCGAATCTCCTACAATTCTTGTTAGAAGGATGTTGTAATATTCATTGAAATGTCTATTCTCTCTTAGTTCTATCAATGATTTTACATGTAAAATTCCATTTTTCTTAAAGATTTTGATTACCTCTATTAAAGCAGTATTTGTTTATTGTTTCAATAAATAATTTTTTACATTTATTGACAAAAGCATAATTGCTTTTTTTGACTTAAATGGACTTTGATTTTATTACTAAAGCTTTTGAAAAATTCTTTACGAGAAAGAACTTCCAGAAAGTGATGCCTGTAAACAAAGGGATGACAATGTCTCTTGAGAAGAGAATCTTATATAAATCCGGAAATAATGAAGACGTGTGTCCCTTCCCAAGATCAAGAGTGAGGTACAAGTCACAAATGCCGGTATGAAAATTCTCTCTCTCTCTCTCTCTCTCTCTCTCTCTCTCTCTCTCTATATATATATATATATTATACTGTATATATATAATTTTGATATTTCATTCGGTGTTCAAAACCAGAATTTTTTATTACCAAAATTGTTTTCTCTCTCT
>NC_090751.1:92698290-92703290 GCF_036898095.1 Palaemon carinicauda | reverse complement strand
TACTGATTTTTTTAATAATTAACAGTGCAATATATTTTTCATGTGTTATTGGTCACAGAATATCAGCTTGGAAAATGATAAAAAGATTACTTAGCTGTTTTACAAAATTTCTGAGACTTCCATCTTCGAAGCGACAACTAGGAAGAAACTCACAGCAAATTTTCACAATCAAAATAATTTCCTTTTCAAAAACAGTTGTGCTTGATGTTGAACAAATGCCTTGTACTATCGTTATGGATAGTAAAAACAGATTCAAAACACATGAGGCAGTTGATACAATGGTAATACAAGAAATTAGCTGATATGAAGCACTACTTCCAAAGGATTTATGTGATCCTGATTCTAATGCAGAAAAAATATATGGACAGTAATTAACATCCTTCTAATTTACTATTGCTCAACAAAAAACAATATCCCCTTAAAATAAATTTATGAGCAAAGTTATAATGAGAAAATTCAATGTGAAAAAACAGAAATACTGGCTTATAATTCAATTAAAGAAAATAGTAAGATCAAGTGATTGTTCAAAGAATAATATTAGTTTATTTTAGATTGCTGGGAATGGTTACTTTTTTTTTATTTATTAGTATTTTTTTATTTTTCAAGACATATTTATGCACTATGCCCCAAAGAAGCGTGAATGCATTGTACTTTTTTTTTTTTTTTAAAGAAAAAGATAACTTCAAGCAACAAAGTTGATGGCGAACGATATCCTATTAAAAATGATACGCTAAAAAAAATTGTATCACACTATTAGCGTGTGACCTTCAATTTCAAAAATTTAATTTTTGACATTTAAGTTTAGCTTGGAATTAGGCTAGTACCACATGAAAGTTTTAGTCATTAATCTTATTACTTATTTATTTTTGTCAATGTAATTCCTCTTAGCCGACTGATTCTCCTTTTGGTACGTATTTTCCCTTGACTTTTTCCATGGGGATTATCACCTAAAGATTCAATGGCATAAATAGAATCGGGAACGAAAATAAAGAAACAAGTTGTGGTGGCGCCGATGTGGTAACGTCCCTGACTGGTGAACACCAGACTGGGGTTCAAGTCCCGTTTAAACTCGTTAGTTTCTTTGATCACTGCAACCTCACCATCCGTGTGAGCTAAGAAATTGCTATCAAATCTCTGAATTTCTTTCAGAGCACAGACATAGATTTATCACGTCATCAGATGGTTGTATTAGAGCAACTCTATTTTTCAATCTAATTAAAGAATGCAAACAGCTGTTGTATCAGTACCAGTAAAAGCATTAATACTGGTTTGAGATTTAAATAATTTTTTTCCAGTTTAAAGAAGACAAATCCCATAATATAGGCAACAATGCTGATTGCAAACAATGACAAATGTTGACTATAGTCCATTTCTTTTAGCGATGCATATTTGCACCGACTCGCGGCGGTGCCCTTTTAGCTCGGAAAAGTTTCCTGATCGCTGATTGGTTAGAATTATCTTGTCCAACCAATCAGCGATCCGGAAACTTTTCCGAGCTAAAAGGGCACCGCCGCGAGTCGGTGCAAATCTGCATCGCTAAAAGAAATGGACTATAGTTAGAAGATACGTCATTAAAATCAGCTGCTTATTTTATCTCGAAACTTTTCAAATTTTGTTCGTATCCGTTGAAGAATTTATGGCTTGAAAAGAAGTGTTGCATGAAAGAGCACAGTCCTTAACTCTGCTTGAAACTGAAAGAATGTTTTCTAACTACAAAGGTATAGAGTTCCCTTTGAGCCCATCCTGCCTTATCATGAACTAAAATTCGTTTTTGAGCGGCAGAAAACTGGGTTATTAAAAACTTATTTTCTTATTAATGATGTTGATGAATTAGAAATAATAGTAATTGTTAGTAATGATGGTTTATAATAAATCATTTTTGAAAGTACGAAATATTAATGACTTCATTATAATGGAAAGAATCCTTGGGAATAAAAATCATTGTAAATAGAAGGGAAAATTTATTAAACTCATATTTTGGAAAAGGCCGAAATATTGAACAACTATAATATAGATGACGTGCATACATTTAATTACAATTATTTTAATATAATTTTTTTATTCACAAAAAAATACCATGGAACTAACTTGACCAAAATAAGAGTTGTAGGTGATCTTGGCTCATCTTATACATTAACAAAAATTTTAATTGGGGTTCAGGGCAAACTATTAATCATATATTTCGATCAAACTCCGAATACAAATTATGAATCCAATGAAGCAAGTTTTGCGATTGGAATTCAACAAAGATTTACTTGGACTTTTAAGTTGTGTTAGATATAAATCTCTTTAAAGAATCTTTCATTATCGTTTTTCTATTATTTCAAAATCCCACTCGCACAAATTCCTTGAATTCGTCACATCAAAGTAATTATCTATAATGGTAATGAATTTGATTGATGCTTTGCATCCCTTGAACTCTACGAATTTGTTATGAAGACAAAACTGGAGTGATTTTGCAACATATTCACTAAGTAACAGTGCTGTAATTTTAACACTAATCTTTTATTTAATCCATGCCAGATGTTGCAATCTTAATTTATTCGCAAAATGCCAACACTCGCATTCTTGAAGCTTATGTAGTAATTATTATTATTATTATTATTATTATTATTATATCATTATTATTATTATTATTATTATTATTATTATTATTATTATCAAATGCTAAGCTACAACCCTAGTTGGAAAAACACGATGCTATAAGCCCAGGGGACCCAGCAGGGAAAATAGCCCAGTGAGGAAAGGAAATAAGGAAAAATAAAATATTTTAAGAATAGTAACAATATCAAAATAAATATTTCCTATTCTTCAGGGAAATGCCACTTGGTAAAGTTTCAATTCCTATCAACAAACTTTTTTCCCTTAATGAATTCTAATAAGCATTTACACATGTCATGAGAAAAAAAAAAAGAGTAATATTTGCTCTCGCGTCACTGGATGAAGAAATTAAGTTTTTATATTTTCAGAATCTAGACTGCAACCAAGCTCTTTGACTATATAAATTCACTAATAGTCCATCATAAGTCGAAAGAGATAATTTCGGCCCTCACTAAATGCAGCTTAGCCAAACGTTGCCATAAGAAATTAACACACTCAGCTGCACCTAGTCCGTTTATCCAAAAATAGCCTCTTGGTAATGCCGACCTCGTGTAATGCTTATAACTGTAATCAGATTCTACAAAAATTCAAATCCTACTATTACATTTCATTTATAAGTACTTTATTTTCAACGTTATACTCACATCCTTGAACTATATCAAAATGGTACCAGCAAGTCGATGAAAAACCTGGATTCTCTATTCTTACATTTTCAGCATTGAAGATGAAAGCTGATGCAACACTGAAAACCAGTAAACCATTATCATGTTCATTGATAATGGATGATATAGCAATTAAGCAAAACCTCGAGTGGGACGCCACGAGATCTTATGGTTTTGTTGACATGAGTACTGAACTAGATGATGATAGCATCCCAGTTGCAAGACAAGTTCTAGTGATTATGGTGAACTTAAAAATAGCAGTTGGAAATTACCAATAAGCTATTTTTGGATAAACGGACTAGGTGCAGCTGAGTGTGTTAATTTCTTATGGTAACGCTTGGCTAAGCTGCATTTAGTGGGGGCCAAAATTAGTATTTAAAACATGAAAGAGATTTAAGCACTTTTAACAAGACATGAGAGAGAGAGAGAGAGAGAGAGAGAAGAGAGAGAGAGAGAGAGGTAACATCTGGTGGATGATTCCACAGGAATGGGGTGAGCATTGTATAGGTCCCCACTCTCAATTGTTATAGATGATGACATACATCTTGATACAACACCAATGTCTGTTACCAATTTCCCCCCCCCGTCTCTCTCTCTCTCTCTCTCTCTCTCTCTCGATTCAAGATAGGTCACCAGAGTCACAATGAAGCCATGAAACTGATGTTTGTGGTAATACTTGAGAGGAGAGAGAGAGAGAGAGAGAGAGAGAGGAGAGAGAGAGAGAGAGAGGTATTTAAGCACTTTTAATACGACATGAGAGAGAGAGAGAGAGAGAGAGAGAGATTCGCTTAGTATCTAGAACATAAAAGAGATTTAAGCACTTTTAACAAGACATGAGAGAGAGAGAGAGAGAGAGAGAGAGAGAGAGAGAGAGAGAGAGAGAGATAGTCACCTTCGATTGGATAGACTAAAAGGGATGGGAGATTTGGAAGAATCAGCAGCCACTGTATGGCCCTCCCTGGTCCTAACTTGGGTGAAGAGGGGGCTTAGGCTTTGGTCATATGTACATATGGTCAGTCTCTGGGGGTATTGCCATTGCCCCTTTCTCCTGCCATTCATGAGCGACATTTAAACCTTTACAGTATTTTTTTTTTTTTTTTTTTTTTTTTTTTTGTATTTTTCCGTTACCTAGATTTCTGATTAATAATCCTTCATTTCACAGTAGGCTATTAACTACTACTACTACTACTACTACTAGCAAAAGTGGTATTAATAGCAGTAAGTTCAGTAGAATATTCTGCATGATAGTGGTGGGAATTTCTCAAAATCCTTCATAAAAAATAACACTTTCTAATAGTTACCAGTTTCCTCTATGATTATTCCGAATGGTTGTCATAAGGAATTCCCTTATACGGCACAAATAATAATGGTAATAAGATAAGCATAACAATAATAGCAATAATAACAACTACTACAACGTATTTCCTAATCATACCACTGCAATACATTCCAAGACCGTCCAAACACCTTCCCCAGCCACTAAGAGATAAAGTATTCCATCCCACAGGTGTCCCAAAGACTTTAGAGGATTCAAGTACCTAAAGGCATTTGGAATGAGAGCAGCAACAGTGGCGGAGAAAATACTTTTAAGTCCGTTACCCCTAAAACACTCCTGAATTGGATTTCGTGTTCTTCTTTCCGGAATCTCCAGGAATAAATTCTCCGTCGTGTTTGTTTGGATGAGATGAAAGAGGATGATTCCCTGTTCTTATTTCGCCAAAACAAAAACAAAACAAG
>NC_090751.1:92688290-92693290 GCF_036898095.1 Palaemon carinicauda | reverse complement strand
AAATATATCAAAATAATTGTAAATAAAATATCCATTAAAATAATTGTAAATGAAAATATCCATTAAAATAATTAACAAAAAATCTATTCAAGTAATTGTGAATAAAAAAAAAATCGATTAAAATACTTGTAAATAAAAATATCCATTAAAATAATTATAAAAATATCTATTCAAATAATTGCAGATAAAATACCCATTAAATTATTTGTAAAAAAAAATATATATATATATTCTAGTAATTGCAAACGAAAAATATAAAAAACAATTGTAAATAAAAATCCATTAATTTTTTTTCTAAATGAAAATATCCATCAAAATAATTACATAAAAATTCTATTTAAATAATTGTAAACAAAAAAATTCTATTTAAATGATTGTAAATAAAAAATATATTCAAATAATTGTAAATAACAAAATATATAAAAATATTTATCAATAAAAAATATATTCAAATAACTGTAATTAAATGTACACACCGTAAACTATATTATAGTTGCTCAATTCTTCGGCCTTTTCAAAAATATGTTTTTAATAAATTTTCGCTTCTATTTTAAATAATCTTAATTTAAAATCATTCTTTCCAGTATAATGACGTCATTAATATCTCGAACTTTCAAAAATGATTTATAATAAATCATTACTGACAACTCTTCTTATTATTTCTAATTCATTAATATCAATAATAAGTAAATAATTTATTTTGATATAATAACGCCATTGGCATTATTTTATTTCGATACAACATTCATTGTTATAAATTTGACTATTCATGATAATTTATCTTTTAACAAAGTTAAATGTCTACATTGATATATTGACGTCAGTAATACTTTTAATATTTAACAAACATTCCAATCAATATGTTAATGTCACGTGTATTATTTTTATTATTCAACCATTCACGTTAACAATATATACTTTCAAATATTCTTTATAATATTAAACCATCATTAATACCAATTCAACTGATATATCAAATTCACTAACGTCATTAATATTTATACAATTTCTTTGAAAACTATTTTATTTCAATATTTAAAATTATTTCTATCGAAATACAAACGTCATTTATTCCATTTTATTTCTAAACATAAACTTCATTGATACAGTATTCAAAATAATTTATTTTTCAAAAAATATTTCTATTGCTATACTGACGTCATTGATACTTTTAATATTCAATAAATGTATTAATATATTAATATCAATGGGAATAATTTTTAATCTAAACGCTCACTTAACGTCTGACATTACTAATACTCCTCATTTATATCTAATAATTCCACTAAGATAACCAATGTCACAGACGATTCCATGTTTGCTGTACTAGTCAGGGCCACCCATACTAGGTTGGTTTGTTGTGAACGATCAGACAAAAATCTCCTACCATCACTTATAAGTAGTTGGCTAGCGTGGTGATGAAAACCGAACCAACCCTAGATTTGAATGACATGTCTGAGGTCTTTGTCCTGCAGTGGACTAGAAGCAACTGTTATTATCATCATTATTATTATTATTATTAGCTAGGCTACAGCCTAGTTGGAAAAGCAGGATGCTATAAGCTCTAGGGCTCCAACAGGGAAAAATAGCCCAGTAAGGAAAGGAAATAAGGAAACAAATAAACTAAAGGAGAAATAATGAACAATTAAAATAACATTTCAAGAACAATAACAACACCAAGAACAGTAACAACATTAAAATAGATCTGTCAAACATAAAGTATAAGAAATATGTATATACAGTTTGATTTATCAATAAGTACCAACCGTGCAGGATCGTACATAGTTCATTATGTGTATATATTATGCTTGTATCTTTGCTCTCCCCTCTCACTAAAAAGAACCTGAAAAAACATGTCTTTTTCTCATTGGCAACGGTGTCAATTTTGAACAGGAAATTTCCTGTTGACTTAAGCTTTTGTATATAAAGGAGAGTGTTCTATAATAAACTCACTCAGTTGGTTTCATCCTGTCTTTGAGTCACATCCTTCTCTCGGCCCGTCACATTGGTGACCCCGGAAGTCGACTCGCTCATCCCGCCTTCCACCCCCGCTTGCCCCTCCATCGTTGGTACTATGGCGGACTCTATGGAAGTTGGTGCTGCCGCTGCCGCTGCCCCATTGAAACTTTCATCGTTCGCCAGCGGAGAGGCATTTGCTTGGTTTCAGCGCGCAGAAGTCCAGTTTCACATCAAGGGCGTGACTCGCTCAACCACCAAAGCAGATTATGTTCTCGCGGTGATACCCAAGGACACCTTCCCGGAAATATCCGACTGGCTTTGTGAACAAGGAGACACCCCAATAGCGTATGCCGTCCTCAAAACATACCTTCTGCAGCAGTACTCGCCGTCGCCAACCGCCGGTATAGCAAAGCTTTTTTAACTCTCTCAACAACCGTTGGGGGACCAAAGGGCTTCGCTCGCCCTCAGGGAAATGACCAGTATCACTTGCCTGCAACCTGCCGCAGACGGCTCTCCTAGTGAGGTGAACCTACTTCGTGCCCTTTGGATACGCCGTTTACCCGAACTTGTACAAGCTGCCATACCCGATGTCGATAGTTTACCCATAAAGGACTTGATGACCAAAGCCAACGCCCTTATGGACAGCTACTTCAAGACCTCCATCAACGCCTCCACCCCTGACGAAGAGGACGCCTATTCAACGTCAACCGAAGCAGACATGCTGAAGCGGCGACAAAGCCACCCACCACCCACCACTCGCTCGCACCCCAACCAACGACTTCTACAGCCACTTACTACCTCCTATCCGCCGCAGTTTTGCTACTACCACTTCAGATTCGGGGCAGCCGCGAAGAAATGTGGCAAGGATTGTCAGTGGCCAAAAAACGTGTAAGTAGGCCACCGCTCGTGGCGGTGGCCTCCCGTGTTTCTAATCTTTTCTTTTTAAATGATGCTGGAACGGGCGTGAGATTTTTGGTAGACATGGGTGCTTGTCGTTCTCTTTTGCCAAGGGAACTCTTCAGGACAAGACGTAGTTTGTCTACGTCTGCGGACGTTCGCTTGGTAGCTGGTAATGGATCTGCGATACCCACTTACGGTTACGAGAACCTCACATTATCGTTTGGAAACGGTAAATTTAATTGGAAGTTTCTTGTTGCTGATGTCACATTGCCAATCCTTGGTGCGGATTTCCTCTCTCATTTCCACCTTCTGGTCGATGTCGCCCACCGACGATTGGTCAACGCAGACTCGTACTTGTCGACACCTCTTCAACACGCCCACTCCAACCTCGCTCTCCACATCATCGCACACACGGATGCCTACGCCCACCTCCTCACGTTGTACCCGGAAGTTTTCCGTCCAGAACTTCGCCAAACGCCCACGGCCCCTGCCAAGCACGGTATTTATCACTATATCAAGACAACTGGACCCCCAGTCTTCTCAAAATTCAGACGTCTGGCACCGGAATGATTGGCAGCTACCAAACAGACGTTCGCCGAAATGGAGGAAATGGGCCTTTGCCAAAAGGCCTCCAGCCCATGGTCGTCACCCTTACACATCGTTCTGAAGAAAGACGGCTCCCTCCATCCATGTGGGGATTAAAGGCACCTGAACAAGCAAACAGAACAGGATCACTACCCCCTCCCAAACATCACCGACATGACCTCCTACCTGCACAAAGCGAAGGTTTTCCCTACGCTCGACTTCCTGAAGGGGTATTATCAGGTGCCTATGAACCCAGAAGACATCCCCAAGACCGCCATCACCACTCCATTTGGTACATACACCTTCAATTACTCATGTTTTGGCCTTCGTGATGCTGGGGGCACGTTTCAACGCCTCGTGGATGGCATCTTAGGGGAAATTCCCCTCCTGTGTATGTTATGTGGACGACATGCTTGTGTTCTCCTCCTCAAAAGAGGAACACCTACGTCACCTGCGAATCGTGCTCGACCGCCTGCAACAAAACGGCCTTGTAGTCCGCTACGACAAATGTACCTTTGGCGCCAAGAAAGTGTTGTTCTTAGGGAACCGCATCACTCCTGAAGGAGTCCATCCCCTCCCTGAGAAGCTAGCAGCTGTTCAGGAATTCCCCGCGTCCTCGACTGTCAACCGTCAAAGCTCTGCAGGAATTCTTGGGCATGATCAACTATTATCACTGTTTTCTGCCAGTCACCGCCGCCATTCTTGCTCCCCTCTACGCCACCCTCAAGGGCAAGCCAAAGGACCTGAAGTGGGGTCCCCTTCAAGAAGCGGCCTTCTGCAATGCAAAGAAGGCCCTATCAACCACTGCGGCTCTCACTTTTCCTATCCCACATGCCCCTCTCCTTCTCTCCACCGATGCCAGTACTCGAGCAGGTGGTCAACAGCTCGCCCCGCCCATTGGCCTTCTTCAGCAGAAAACTGTCCAAGGCATAATCGGGTTATTCTACCTTCGATCGCGAATTGCTGGTGGTGCACTTGGCTGTCCGTCACTTTTGCCATTTCTTAGAAGGTACACCCTTCGTCATTCGCACAGACCACATGCCTCTGGTGCACGCCTTCACTCGACAGTCTGACGCCTGGTCTGCCCGTCAACGCCGACATCTCTCCGCCGTGGCCGAATACAATTGCACCCTTCAATACGTCCCTGGGAAAATGAATCCCATTGCTGATGCCCTGTCAAGAAACACGTTGGCTGTCGTTCAACTGGGATTAGATTACAATGCCCTGGCTGAAGCCCAATGACAAGATGCTAAGGATTGGGTCCACGCCTGTACTTCTTGCCAAACTTCCAAAGTACATCGACACATGGATTCAGGAGTGGGCACCTTTCTTTAACCTCAGCGTTGTTTCGCACACATTCATGTCGACGTTGTAAGCCCCCTACCCACATCACAAGGACAACATTACCTGTTTACCGTCATCAACCGCTCCACTCGTTGGCCTGAAGCCATTCCAATGGAAACTGCAACATCCGCCTCATGTACATCTGCCTTACTCTCAGGATGGATTACTAGATTTGGTATCCTTGAGCATATTACTTCTGACAGGGGTACCAC